>NC_081415.1:275168617-275477707 GCF_030272615.1 Cryptomeria japonica | reverse complement strand
GATGTCTTGTTTTGTCATCTAAGTGATTTGGTTTACCGGAAGATAGGGTTTATCGACAGTGAGCTAAAGTCTGTGAAATAGGACTTTTACCAGTAAAGGTGAGTTGTTTTGATTGGATTGGTCGATCGGTAATATTTGGTGATTTGAGGTTTGGATGGTGAACTTGTATCATGGAAAGGTGTATATAACCAAAACTGGAACTTGTGGAGATTATCAGAAGGCATGTTTCAAATTTCTGATGAAGTTTTGCAAAGGTTTTAGTAGGGTTTAAGGACCGATGAATAAATCATCAAACCGGTAATGATTTATGTTATGACAGTGATCGACAGCGAGTCTACATGAAGTTGGTAACATGACACAACCTGCATGAAAGACATAATTATTGTTTTGGTCTGATTCAAGGAAGATTTTCTTGGGAATTAGTGAAATGCTTAGTAGAGTGTTTTGAGGATACAGATCAGATTTTTGTGATGGGTTACGATCAACCAACGGTTGATATTGCATTGTAATTTGTTGTAATGATCTATATAATGATATATGATGATCTCTTGTGATTTGAATTGTAAATTCATGATGTAATTAGGTTTTGTGGCCGACCTAGTTGAGATGGCTATTTAGGATGACACAGTTGATGTTCATTATGTCGGTGGTCTTAGAGAATGTGTTAAGTCATCCAAGTGAAGTGTGATATATTCCTGAAGCAAGCATAAAAGTGCAAGTAATAGATCATTCTTTCATTGATGTTCCCTAATAGTTGCAGTAGGTTAAATCCCTTAACCAGGTAGGTCCTAACAACCCTTAAATATTTAAGTCCCCGAACAGGGCATCTCTCAAAAGAGTGTTAAATCCTCTCACGAGGTTTATCCTAACAGACCATCAAGCTCCTAACTAGGTTGCAAGGAAAATCCCCTAACTGGGTGACTCCTAATAGGGTCTACTCCTAACCGAGCATATTGTAAGCTCCTAACAGGGCGTACTTCAAAAGAGTACAAATATTTGTGGGTACCAACTCCCACCATGGTTTTTCCCTATTTGGGTTTCCACGTCAAAAACTTATGGTGTTCATGTGTGGAATATTTTTTACGTGATGTTCTTGTTTATGTTCATTTCATGCATTATTTCTGAGACACCGGTTATGATGTTTTATCAGAGGTTACCAATACTGATAAGAAGTTGTTTGGGAAATTTTTTGAGCTAATTGATAAGGTTAATGAGTTGGTAAATAATCAAGTTTATATGAATGCTTTGGTGGTGAAAGTATTGATAAATGATTTGATTAATGTGTTAAGAAAATTTGATAAAGAGGGTATTAGATCTAATTAGAAAAGTTGAGATACTTGTTAAATGGTTTTAGATCTGAGATAAGTTTGTTTTTGAGTTAAAGTTTCAATTGGTCTTAATACTGATTCACCCCCCCTCCCAGTATTAATTGGATCCTCATAGGTTTAACATTGATAATCTGGTATGTAAGGAGTGTCAATTGGGTAAGAAAACAAGAATTTCTTTCAAGAGAAAACAATATACATCTAATGGATTTCTCAATCTTGTGCATATTGACCTATGTGGACCTACAAATGTTAGAAGTGTGCAGGGAGACAGATATTTTATGTTTCTAATTGATGATTATTCCAGGATGATGTGGGTTTTCTTTTTGAAGGAAAAATATGAAGCATTACACAAATTTAAGATATTCAAAGCAAAGGTTGAGATTGAGTCATGATTGAAAGTGAAATGTCTGAGATCTGACAGAGGTGGATAATTCTATCCTAGTGAGTTTGATTCAATTTGTGAGAAGCATGGGATTAGAAGACAATTATCTGCTCCTAGAACCCCTCAGTAGAATGGCGTTATTGAAAAGAAGAACATGACTGTCTTGGATGCTACAAGGATTATGTTGATTGAAGGAAATGTTCCTAAGATCTATTGGAGAGAAGCTATTAGCACTGTTGTTTACACTTTCAACCAAGTTCATATTAAAGGTGATACTGGTAAGATTCCTTATGAGTTATGGTTTGGTCATGTTCCTACTGTGAGATATTTCAGAGTATTTGGTAGTAAATGTTATATCAAGAGAGATGATGACATATGAAAGTTTGATGCAGGAAGTCATGAAGGAATTTTATTGGGTTATTCTGTAAAGAGAAAAGCCTACGAGTGCTACAATAAGAGACTGAGAAAGATAATGGAAAGTGCAAATGTGAAGGTGGATGAGAACCTTGGGAAAGAAATTAGAGCTTGCGGATATGATGATGGTTAGCACATTGTTTTGAATCCTATTCAGACTAAAGAATCAAATAAGAATGATTTGGTAGAAACTGTTAATTTGGATGTTGTTGTTGCTGGTGGAGAGGTGTAGAAACCTTAAAATCAGATCAATCAGAAGACTTTGAGGTATGTGAGATTGAATCATTTAGAAAATAAGATTATTGGTGATAAAAATAAAGGTGTGATGACTAGAAGAAGGTTATATGCTAAAGAGGTATGTTTGATTTCTAAAGTTGAACCTAAAGATGTTGTTGAAGCTTGTAAAGATGAAAATTGGATGAGAGATATGGAAGAAGAATTAGATCAAATTGAGAAGAATAACACATGGGAGCTTGTGCCTAGACCTAAAGATAAGAATGTGATTGGTACTAAATGGGTATTCAAGAATAAATTGAATGAAGTCGGTGAGGTTGTCAGGAATAAAACAAGACTGAAATGCAAAGGATATTCAGAGAAAGAAGGAATTGATTATGAGGAGACCTTTTCTCTGGTGGCTAGAATTGAAGTTGTTAGACTATTTCTTACATATGCTGCTTATAAAGACTTCAAGGTATATCAAATGGATGCCAAATCTATAGTTTTGAATGGTGATCTTGAGGAAGAAGTCTACATAGAGCAACCTGATGGATTTTCATTATTAGATGATGGAGACATGGTATGTAAACTAAAGAAAGCTCTTTATGGATTGAAGTAAGCCCCTAGAGCCTAGTATGCTAGATTGGATAAGTATTTATTGAAATTGGGGTTTAATAAAGGGATTGTTGATAGTAACCTATACTTTAAGATTGAGAATGATAACATCTTAATTGTTGAAGTCTTTGTTGATGATATTATCTTTGGAGGTGATGATAACTTGAGCATGAAGTTTGTTGGTGATATGCAGAAGGAATTTGAGATGTCTATGATAGGTGAGATGAAATTTTTCTTAGGTTTGCACATTTCATAGATTGGAAAAGGTATTTTTATATCTCAAAATAAATGTGTGAAGGAATTGTTGAAGAAGTTTGAGTTAGATGACTCCAAACCGATTGAAACTCCTATGGTGACTTGCTGCAAATTGTCTAAAAATGATGATTCTCCAAAAGCTAATAAGAGTTTGTACAAATCTATGGTGGGTGGACTACTATATCTTACTCAAACTAGGCCGAACATTATGCATGTTGTGTGCATGGCTTCTAGATATCAAGATGATACGAAAGAGAGTCATGCCACTGCCGTGAAGATAATACTCAAATACTTGAAAGAGACTGTGGATTATGGTTTGTGGTATCCAAGGAATGATGATTTCATGTTATGTGCTTACACTGATGTTGATTGGGCTGGTGATGTTGATGATCGAAAGAGTACCTCTAGTGGTGCTTTCTTTTTTGGGTAAGAAATTGGTTTCATGGGCTAGTAAGAAACAAGATTCAGGATGATAGAGCATGCAACAGGGCAAAATGTGAATAGTACTGACAAGACGGATGGTATGAAGGGCATACAGAGGGTTCCATTCTCCAGATGGGCCGACATTCCTTTTGATGATCTTTACTATGCAAATCTGGAGATTTCCAACCACATGCCGTAATGGGTTCTTGAAAACAGACAATGGAAAGATAGGGCTTTTGATCGTCCCCCAACATCGACATATTTTCCCAAGTTTCATGCCATTCATAATGGCTCTAGGAAAAGGAGTTGGTTGAATAATGCAGACTTTCAGAAAGGTATCTTGGGCTCATCTCCAAATCACTTGCACACTCTATGGATTCATGATTATGGGAAGACAAATGCAGATTATCACAAAGAGATTTTAGGTCCATTCCTCAATCACTTGGAGGCTTCATGGATTCAAGATCATAGGTGCTAGTGGAAAAAGTTGTCCCGTTTCTTCCCTAAAAAGAGGCAACACAATCCTCTTCCTCAGGAACCCTTTGATATCTATAATGGTTCTCCATGCTCGTCCTCCTCTTCTTCTGATTTAAATGATCCTCGGTCTAATCCTTCACTTTCTGAGCTGGATCTTGTATATCCCTGATTCCTTTCTTATGTTTCTTCATCTAATTCCACTATCCTTCACAACCCTAGGTTCCTTTCATTCCCCAACAACATTTCTTTGGATTCATCTAGGGTTCTTTATGCTTTTGACTATAGAGTGCCCTTCAATCCAAACTTTTTTGATACACGGAGGGAAAGTCCTGAACATTTACCCCGTAATGATCATTCCTTTTCCGATCTGCCTCTCAACCTCCACTCTCAGCCGTAGGAAACAGTTAACAAGGAGCAACTCCTATCCTCTCCCAAGGTCGCTCCTTGTCGTGATTTAGGTAAATATGGTTTTATGGATTATTTAGCTAATGCTTTAAAATAATTAGCTACAACTCTTCTTGGTAAGCTTTATTCTTCCCTTGATTTTGCTATTTTTTTTGCATGGGCTTATCAACATTGGAAAGGTTTGAAAGATTTTTTTCTAATAGATAAAGATTCCCTTTTTTTCATTGCTATTTTCCATTCCAATATCGATAAGGATAGGGTTCATAAGTTTAAGGCCTAGTTTTGTAATGGGGTTGGGATTTTTAATTTTGCCTGGGTTCCTAATTTTTGTGTGCAAGAGGCTCCGCCCCATTTTATGCCTTTTTGGATTGCTTTACTGGGTCTACCTCTTGAATACAGAAACCTAGAGCTCATTGAAATTTTTGCTAATAAGCTAGGCATTTTCATTAAGCATGGTCTCGTGTCGTTCCATTTTTATCATCTCCTTGTTAGAGTCTGTCTTCTTTTAGATATGTCCAAACCTTTCCCCAAGACTTTGGCTATTTCTTCCAAGTTTGGGTCTTGGATTCAAACAATTTTGGTGCATGAGCATGCCAATAAATTAGGACATTTTGTCTCTTAATTCCAAGCCTCTAGTTCATCTCCTGACCGGATTTGTGTAGATCATTCCACAGACTCTTTGAAATGTTCCTTTATTAGCGAGGGCTCTCCTCACCCCTCTTCTCTTAATCATATGTCAGGAAGTTTGAACTCATCTTTGTCTCACCCTTATCATGATTTTATTTCTAATCATGGGACTAATATCATTCCCCAGTCAGATTATTGTTTCTTTGTTTCTAATAATAAGGCTAAAAACATACCCCAATCGGATTTCTTTTGTAATTTGTTCAAGCTTAACGATCTTTTTTCTTCTATTGATCCCTCTATGAATTTATGCAAGCTTTGTGTTATGTTGGGTTGGTCCCCTATTGTAATCCATATTTCTTCAACGTTGGTTAGCTGGTTTGCCAAATGTTTTTGCAGTCCTTCCCCACTCTCTATTTTGCTATCTTAGTCTTGACATCTTTCACTTGTTAGATCTCCAGTCTGTCGGGTGTCTGGCCCTCCTTTTACTAGTATTATAAAGGATAAATTGGTTCACCATTTAAATTTCAATAGTTGGCCTTTTCAAAAGGTGAGGCTGAAATTCTGCCCAGACAACACCCCCTTGATCTTCACATTGATCTATTGGCACACAACATTCTAATTTCTGTGGCTTCAAAATTTTTTGATGAGATTGCTTTGGAGGAATTCCTTGACTTAGAGGGTCTCTCACCTAGGAACCCAGCTTCGATGGATCCTATTTCTCCTAAGGATAATTCCCCACCCCTTGACAACTCTAGTTTGGATAATTTAACTTTTTATAGTCAGTCTCCTTGTCCACATTCTGAGTCTGCTATCCAATCCAAGTTTGACTTCTCCCAGCAGCTACCCTTGGCTCAGTCTACTTTTTTAAAATGAGAGGTACCCAAAACTCCTAAAAAAAGATGTAGAAAGCCCAAGATTATTAAGATTCAAGAAGAAATTTCAGTAGGCATCTAGTCAATGCTGGATGACGCTTTTTCACCAAATTTTAGACCAAGGAGAGTGTGTTGCTCTCCTCACATGTAATGAAAATCATTTCATGGAATGTCAGAGTCTTGAATGCCTCTAAAAAAAGGGGATGAATTAAGAAACAACTTGGCTCCTCCCATGTTGACATAATTCTACTTCAAGAATCTAAACTTTTGGATGTTTTTAATATAGTTTTAAAAAATTGGTCTTTGTGGAAATCGGTTCATGTGTTTGTTGTAGGTTCTTCTGGAGGTCTTGTCACTCTCTGGAATCCCAAAACCATTCGAGTTGTTCCCGTGGATCAGGGATCTAACTGGCATATGCTTTCAATCAAATTTTTTGACATGTCCTTCTTCCTCTTTAATGTTTATGGTCCAACAACACCTTTTGAGAAATCTGCCCTCTGGGAGACCATTTCTCATCTTATTCAGCAGAAAGCTGATCGGAAATTTATTCTTGGGGCTGATTTTAATTCTATTTCATCCTTGGAAGAGAAGCAAGGAGGTAATCTGACTGCCCCAATGTCTTAGATGATTTCCATTTCTTCACTCTAGATAATTCTCTTTTGGATATCTTGCCCTCTAATGGTCATTTCACCTAGACAAATAAACGAGCTTCTTCTCCAATTGCGATTAGACTGGATAGGTTTCTCATTTCACACGAGTGGGCTCTTCATAAATTTTTCTTTCACTTCTCTCATCTTACCTTTCTCGAGTTCTGATCACTTTCTCAGTCTTCTGTGTCTAGACAAACATGATCTACCACATCACACACCGTCTTTCAAATTTGAGAGTATGTGGCTCAGACACTCACACTTTCTGGCCTTACTTCAGCAGTGGTGGGTTGTTGCCCCCTTTTGTAAAGGCAATAGAATGTTCCAATTCTACATGAAACTTTAGTTTGTTAAAGGAAACATCATTGTGTGGAATAGAGAAGTCTTCAAGAATATCTTTGAGGAAAAAGCTCTTGTAGATCAAGATTTGTAGGCTATTAATGAGCTCATATCCTCTAATGGAATTGACCCCTCATCTTTTGAAAAACAAAAACTATTGCATTCTTACTGGGAAGAGTTGTGTTCTAGGCAGGAGACATACTGGAGATAGAAGTCCAGGGAACTCTGGCTTAGGGATGGGGATAAAAATACAAGCTTCTTTCGAGCATCCGCAAAAGTTAAAAAAGTTGCATCTACAATTTTTTTCCATCAAATCCTCCTCTTTTGGTAGTATTCTAACTAATAAACAAGAAATTAGGAATGAAACGAAGTTTTTTTTCAGGAACCTTCTTGCCCCTATTGTGCCTTTTACCCCTGATGAAGCTAGTGTGGATATGCTCTTAGATCCTATTCCTTGTCTGGTTTCTCATCAGGATAATGAATTTTTGATACATCATTTTTCTTTAGACGAGCTTCAAAAGGTGTTTTTTTTTATGGTTCCTGATAAGTCTCTAGGACCAAATCGGTTCACTGTTTTATTCTTTCAAAAATGTTGGGATGTCCTTGGTTTTGATCTACTGATGGCATTGGAAGAGTCAAGGCAAAAAGGTTATGTCCTTAAGAACTTCAATTTGACTCATATAACTCTCATTCCAAAGTCTAAAGTTCCCCAAACCTTTGCTGACTTCACACCTATTGCCTTTTGCAATGTTGTATACAAGATTTTCACTAAAGTTATCTATTTGTGCCTTAGAACTCTAATTCCCAATATGATTTCTCCTCAACAAGGAGGTTTTGTGCCTAGTAGGGAAACTTCTGAAGGTGCAATTGTTGCACATGAAGTGTTGCACTCCATTAATTCATCTAATCTTTCTACCTTTATAGTCAGACTTGATATGATGAAGGCATATGACAGGGTCAATTGGTCCTTCCTCCTGTGAGTCCTTAAAAGATTTGGTTTCTCAGATAAATGGTGCAAATGGATCAGGAATTGCCTTGCTGGGGCTCACTTCTCAATTACTATCAATGGTAAACCCTCTAACTTCTTTCCGGCTACTCAAGGGGTTAGGCAAGGTGACCCCCTTTCACCTTTTCTATTAAGGCCTTTAGCAGATTGATTGATAAATACTCTGCTTTAGGTTTATGGTAGGGTATTCATATTCTCAATTCCTCAATTTCCGTCACTCACACCCTGTTTGCTAATGACACTATTATATGGTTATTCTACTATTCAGGAAGAAAGGCTCATCATGAGATTTCTTGACACATATACTTCGGGGTCAAGCCACAAAATTAATCGCCAAAAGTCTAAAATTTTTGTTTTCAATATAGTTGTTGGGGTTTCTAGTAGTATTGTGCAGACTTTGGGTTTCCCACTTGAATCTCTCCCATCCACTTACTTAGGTATTCCCTTTTCCATGGGGTCCATCAAATCTTCATATTGGGACAATGTAACTAACAGGCTTCGAAGCAGGATTTTTGCTTGGAAAGCAAGGTGGCTCACTCTGTCTAGTAGAATTCTTTTAGTCAAGTCTATTTTATCGGTAATTCCAAATTACTATGTTTCTGTGCTACAAGTATCGAAGTCAGTTATCTCTCCTATTGAAAAAATCATTCACAATTTCATTTGGAAAGACAATATGACTGATGTCAAAAAGGTTCCATTAGTGTCTCTTTCTACGATGACCCTCACCAAGCCTATTGGTGGAATTGGGCTACATGACCTCTCTATCAAGAATAAGGCCTTTGGTGGGAAATTGGTCTAGAATATGCATGTCAAACCTCAATCCCTTTGGTGTCAGATTATTCAAGAAAAGTATCTAGATTCCCGCAATCCTTGTTGTATTTTCACTATTCTTGATCTGCCTAAGGGCTCTATCATTTGGAATTTCATGATGTCTTCTAGAAGTGTGATTACTTGATACTTATCATGGCAAGTGCACAATGGGAAAGACGTTAAATTTTGGCATGATTCTTGGAATGGGCTTCCTCCTTTAGTTAATTATGAGATTTTGTTAGAAGTTGTTCCTATATTCATTAACCTTTGGGGTTCCAAACTTTGTGACTACATTGCTGGTGTGGATACTCTTTCAAATCAGGTCATTTGGAGGGACCCCTCTTCTCTCCCTATTTCCTTAGATCATAAGAAGTTTTTTCTTTCCATCCTCAACTCCCATGCAACTTTTATCTCCAACGGTATGAAAAAATTGATTTGGTTCCCTTCCAAAAGTGGGAAATATTCTATTAAGGAGGGGTATAATTCAATTCAGCAAATGACTTCCCAAGTTCCTGCTCAGAGAGCTTATACTTTCTGTTGGGATAGTGTTGTCCTTCCTAAGGCTGGGGTTTTTTCCTAGCTTGCATTACATAAGAGGATCCTCACTATTGATAGATTGGAAAGGTTGAATATAGCCCAACCTTTTGTTTGTTTCCTTTGTGGTAATTTCATTGAGTTTGTGGACCATCTGCTTCTTTAGTGTGAATTTGATTCCCAATGTTGGTATTTTGTTCTTGGAAAATTGTCCTTATCCCTTCCTCTTCCTAATTCTATGCGGGACCTCTTCCTATCTTGGCCCATCCTATATTTTTTCTCTTTATTCTCTTGTATCTAGAAAGTAATCCCATCTATTATTATTTGGTCAATTTAGTGGGAAAGGAATAAACGAATCTTTAGAAAGAAGTCATCCTCCCTATCGATTGTTCTTGTTCATTTGGAAAAATCTATATCAGAGTTGGTTAATGCTAATTCCCTTCATCATTTTAATCCAATATTAGTATTCACATCTTGAGATGGTCATATCATGAATGTTTGGAAAGACATTTCTATTCCTACATCACCCTGCTTTCCTAGAGTGAGGTCCAATACTGTTGATCGTTCTATTATTAAGTGGTGTCCGCCAGAACCAGTGTTTTTCAAATTAAATTTTGATGGCTCCTCTAAGGGGAACCCGGGTGAGGCAGGGGTAGGAGTGTGTATTGGGGACCATTTAGGATGCCTCAAGGCATGCAAATCTATGTCTATCCCTCTGGGTACAAATAATTTTGTTGAGGCTCATGCATTGCTTCAGGGTGTTTTACTAGCCAAAAGTTTGAGTATCTCATGCATTCATATTGAAGGAGATTTCATGTTAATCATTAATGCTTGTATTTCAAAGAAAATTATTAATTGACAGCTAAGTTATATTTTCAAGCAAATATGGCCTCTTATTGCTTCTTTTGATAAATATGTTATTTCTCATGTATATCATGAAGGTAATCAAGTTGCTGATTTTTTGGCCAATTTGGGAAGCAATAAAGAGGAACTTAATTCTTCAGATCCACACTAGGATTTAGCTCATTTTCTAGCTCTTAATAAACTTCTATCTGATGAATTGGTTTTTATTTGATTCACTTGACATGGTATTCGGTTTTAGTTCATGCCCTATTTTTTCTCCGCGAGTTGGGTTTTTTCCACTTTGTGCTACTAATTGTGTCTGCTCTAGTATGGGTCAGCTCTGCTCTCAAGTTGGTCACGGTCTTGAATACCCCCATGCCTGGTCTCTATTGTGGGATATTTCTCTCTCTTTTCGCCTGATCAGGGTCAACCTTCATCCACACAAATGGAAGAATAAGTTCTATTTTTTGGACTTTGGTGTATCTAGTTTCTTACTTTTTCCATGTCGACTTGGGCTTTCTGTGACAAGGCACTTCATTCTGCGTGACATTATCTCTGCTACAACTATGAAAGGCTAAAATGTTATTGATGTTTTGTAACTCTATTCTTCTAGTTGCATACTCTACTTGTGATGAATACTAAGAGGGGGGGTGAATTAGTATGCCAAAAATCAGTGTACTTAAACACTTTGCTAGACTAATAGTAAAGTGGTAAAACAATTTAGCAGACAAATCGGTTAGTACACATGCAAACCAAATAGCAAATAATGCATTCACCCACAGAAGCACAAACACCATAACACAAAAGATTTTGGCATGGAAACCCAAATGGGAAAAACCACGGTGAGTTGGAACTCACAAGTAACTATCTGCAGAATAGGAGCCAGACCAGTTAAGGTCAAACCGGTTAAGGTCATACAATGTTCTTTACTAGAATAGATCATATTCTCTGTTAGGAGATAAGTCTGATTAAAGACTACCTTGCTAGAGGATTTTAGATCCACATATGTGAACCATCTTGTTAGAGGATTTACAAAAGGCTTTTGGGCCTACCTGGTTAAGGGCTTAAGACTTGTCAAAGATGTAAGTAATCAACAAGTGAGTGATCTAGCAAATAGCACAGATTGCTTGGTTAGATCCTTGATAGCTCATTCCTAATGCATTCCAGTATTACTTTAGTCTTCAACACATTCACACTTTCTCTAACTCATCAACCACCTTAAACCCTAGCAACAAAACAAAACCCTAGACATGATGTCCTTTTAAAGGAATCTGATTTCATGTCGGTCCAATAGGATTACAATACAATTTCCTAGGTTCAATGCATCTAGACATATTCTGTAACACGACACAAAAAGCACCGTTTGAAGTGTTGGCACCATCAAACAATTGGTGGATGGTAACTCATCACAAAATGTTGGTTGGTAACTCATCACAAAATGCCGGTTGGTAACTCATCACAAAGTATTACTGGTTCATACAAAATACCAGTTAAGCAAAATACCAGTTGCTGGTTTGACAAAATGAAGACTAGAAAATATGTGTTTTGCCACTTTGATCCCTCATACCACTTGACATCCTCAAACCGCTTGGGGTCAACATACCACTTCAGATCGGTAAACACTTTTTGCAAAACACCAATAGTCTAAGGACTATAATGCATCATACCTGTTGGGAACAATTGCCGGTTGAGCATAACTCATACATATAAAAGTGATCTCAATGCAAGTATGTGTCCATCAATGACAATCACAACATAATCATCAAAAATGCCAACAATCTCCCCCTTTGGCATTGATGGCAACACTTAGGAAATTTTGACATCTAAGTGTTTTACAACAAAAATATGCCATAATCAAAATTACTCCCCCTAAACATATACACTATCCCTTTTGTAGAAAATACAATGTATACTACTTCTTAATAGAAATAACATGAAAGTATACATCAAACCATTCAAAATTTATACTTCTCCCCCTTTGCCAACAATGACAACAAAATATTACAGACTAACCCCTGTTTCATTAAAATAATAAGTGTTTATGATAGTAAAGAATAAAACTTGTCAAAAACTGATTTAAAGTCCTGCAAAAATTGTTTCATAGATAAGGACCAGGACTCAAGTAGGGAGGTATCCACTTCCTTCTCTGTCTACATCTGGGAGACCTATTCTTCCATGGCGTCTATTGTGCTCATCTCTTGAGTCACCGTTAAAGCATCCAGATTGAGATAACATTTCTGAAGGATCTGCAGGCATGGGAGTAGAACCAGTTGGAGTTTCTGCAAATCTCAAGTCTAGTTGCTTATTTCCAACTCTATTTTGGCAGACTGGATGTGAAACCGGTGAACGGTTTTCCCATAAGCTGTAAAAGAGTCATACGGTAGCTTGAAGGTGCTCATATATAACTGCAAGTTAGTTTGTAGTTTTTGCTTCTTTACAAGCACATCATCATAGAAGAGATGGGGTTGGCAAATCTTACTCAGTAGTAGATTCCCCTCATCCAGAGAATTTCTTATGTCTTTTTATGCTTTTTGCAGTTCGGACTGGAGCTCATTAAGCTTCTTCACCAAGGCAATGTTGAGAGCCTTTTGATGCTCTTTCTTGGCATTTGCCTCTGCTACCTCTTCTAGGCTCTGCACCTGATCATCCACTACTATGCATAGGAGCTTCAATTGTGCCAATGATGAATCAACAGTGAGGAGGTTTGTGATGGGTAACAAACCGGTAAGAGTGTCCATCATAGCTTGGATCACATCTTCCTCCTTCTTTCTCCTTAACACTTCAAGGTGTTCTTGAGCAACCTTAATGCTCTGTAGCAGCTCCATTTCATTTGTAGACTGGAGGTCAATAGGACTGGTGAGGTCAGCCAGTTTGGCTTGACTACCGGTTGCCTTTGGAGTCTCCATCTGCATGCTCTTTGCCGCTTCTACTTCCTTGTCCTCCTCTGCCTTCTTCTTTTCCGCTTCTTTTCTCTTTTCCTCTTCCTTATCCTCCTCTACCTTCTTCTTCTATGCTTCCTTCCTCTTCTCCTCTTCCTTTTCTTCCTCTTCCTTCTTCTTTTCTGCTTCCTTTCTCTTCTCCTCTTCCTTTCTCTTCTCCTCATCCTCTTTTCTCTTTTCTTCTTGTTTATGTTTCTCCTCATCTTCTTCCTTTTTCTTCTTCTCTTCCTTATCCTTTTCTTCTTTCTTCTTCTTTGCATCTTCTTGTTTCTTTTTCTCTTCATCCTCTTCTCTTCTTTTCTTCTCATCCTCTTTTCTCTTTTCCTCCTGTTTCCGTGTCTCCTCATCTTCTTCCTTTTTCTTCTTCTCTGCCAGTTTCTTTGCTACCTCTTCCTATTTGTCCTCTGCTTGGCTTTCAACCTATTCAGCCTGCTTCTCTTGTCCTATTGCTTCAGATGGTGTGTCCTGCACAACATCTTCTACATCCAGAGCATCGACCTCAATAGTGTCTATAGGTTCAACAATCGGGTTTCCTTCAGTATCAAACACTTCATCCAGTTTAGTTATTGCTAGTTCTTGCTCAACCTTCCTATTGGCTTTAGCCACTTGATGCATCTTAAGAGCTTCTAGAGAAAGAGTGTGTGTATTCTTGATCACTTCTTGCCTCTTTCCTTCCAGTAACAGGAGTCTTCTTCTTCTCATGAAGAAGAGGCCTTTGTATTTATTCATAACTTCGAAAAATCTTGAATTTGATACATCAGGAAAATGTTGAGAAAATTTTTTCTCTCTCATTTCTTGTTCCTTTTCTATGGCAATGCGCCATTTATTGTCTAAGGAATTATACAAAGAATCCAGTGTCTTAGATCTAATTTCTGAAGGTGACTAGTCATTAACACATAAATACTTAATGATTTCTTTTTCAACTGCTTCCTTTTCATCATCATTGAAATCATCAAAACAATCAATCAAATCATTCAGCACTTTTCTCCTAATATTTTTGATGGTTCTTTGACAATGTGTCAAAGGTTTGTAGGAGGAAATGTCAATATTTACTGGTGCCGATGATGCCGATTCATTCTTTGTCTTTTTCCTTGCTTGTCTTGTCTTCTTGGGTTTTTCTTCAGACACAGTTTCTTCTGAGTCCAGTGAATTATTCCTTGTCTTCCTCTTCCTCTCAAAGACTTTGGCAGGTGCCACTTCCAGTTTCTTCTTTGCAGGTAATCGCTTGGTCACTCTGGGACTGGCTATAGTAACCGGTGCCGATGCCGAAGGCACTGCCTTTCCTTTCTTTTCAGGAGGTTCTACAACCGGTGCAACCCTTTCCAAATAGGTGCCGGTTCTCTTTTCCTCAGGATCAAGAGGTGAGGCGATTAGGGTAGAAGCATACTCGTCCAGCATATCATACATCACCTCATAGCCCATAGGCTCTACTTCTTCCTATCTGGGCTCAATGGCCTCCATTATGCATTCATCCACATTGATGATAAAGCAGATATCATCTTCATATTTCTTGACAATGTCACTGGATATCCTCATCCTTAGGCTCATCTTGCTTCTGAACTCATCAAAGTACTTGTTCAGAACTTCAAGGTAGCTAGTTCCAACTGCTTGTGGGCTTTCTTTGATCTGCTTGGTAACCGGTTGGTCCGCAGACCACTGAATATCTCCCACTCTGGGGAAGTAATCTTGGAAGTAGAAAAATAGTCCTACTAGTAGTTGTCCAAACTTGAATTTTAATGCATTATCTTGTTTGATTGATTTAAGATTTAATAAGAGTTGCCTTTGCATACCAGTGTAGAGGTCAAATGATGCATCTTCCTTGATCATCCGGTAAGTGACATTTACCACTGCAGTAGATACAGAGTTAATTCTACTGGCATGGAATGCCCGATATCCAATCACCATGCACGCATATTTCACTAGGTCATCCTTGATGGAATTAACAGTCATTCCTCATGAGTCGCTCACTAAACTAGTGAGCTTGGTCATTTCAGTCTTGATGATCTTCCTTAGAGATGGCACTTCACTGACGTTGTAGAAACCAGTGACGACATGAATAGCTTGTGGTGTGATATCATGCGTTCTCTCCAAGTACATCTTGTCACCATGAAATCTACTCAAAATGATTCTAATGTGGTCATCTGTGAAATCCTCTAGGAAGTAAACCACAATGTGAAGTTTCTTCTTCTCCAAAATGCTATACTCCAGTTTGATCTTTTTATCTTTCCCACAGAATAGACCTAGCTGCGAGTGGATTGCTAGAGACCCTAGGTCTTCAATTTTATAGTCTATATAATTAGATATTCCTTCTTCCACTATTACTCTAGCAAGAACTTGTGACAGGGCATTGTATTTGGACTTGCGTTGAATGAAGCTTACTAAATCGACAGATACACTAGAGCTAGTATGAGATGAGGAAGCCATGATAAAAATAGAAAACTAGAGAAATACCTTTCAGAAATCAAGAATTTAGGGCTTTCAGATTCTACTTCACCTCACACTTCATCGGTTGCAGAATCACCACTTTATGTTCTTCTCTTGACCATTTTTAATTTGCTTCTGAATCTCCTTCAAGGTTTCTAAATTTCTCTGAATTGCAGCACAAATCACTTTTTCGTCGCTCTGCACTTGAAAACCTTGTTCGCTTGAAAAATGATAGTGAGAAATGATTTGAAAATTCCTTTTAAGCATATTCCTCACCAACCGTAATTAATGTTCCACCATTAGGGCGTAAACCCTAATTTGCCTTTTACCATTTCCGGTCTTTCACCAAATGATAGGTATCACATACTGGTTAAGGTCTTTTACCAGTGTAAACTGGAGGTTCAAAACATTTCTCCATTTGCTCCCCCTAAGCTTTTTTGATGCTTAGTTTGCCGGTTTTGTTATTTCCACACTAGGTGCAGAAACCGGTTCTTCTTGCAACACCGCTGGTTTCTTCTTCTAGGTTTTGTTCATATCCTCTTGAACAGTGTCAATATCAATATTTCCTTCCAGAGTGACCGGTATAACATCCGATATACTCCTACTTCTATAGAATCTCGCAATGTGACCCGGTTTGTTGCAATGATAGCAAACCATTCCAGGTGCTCTCCAAGGTCCATTATTCATGTTACCATTCTTCCTCCTGCATGTTGCAACAGTGTGACCATGACCATGATAGATCAAATAGTTTTCTCTCCATCTGGTTGCCACTTGATAGTCACCACTTCTTGACTGATGATTAAAGGTATTAAATCGGTTGTGATTCTGGTTCACAAAAGGGTCCGGACCAACTCCTTGAGTCCTCTGAGGATATCTTCCAACATTGTTCATAACATACCTGCATTCAGATGCTCTATGCCCAAACTTGTTGCATGCATAACAATTACCATTGAATCTATAGGATCTAGGCTTATCATTTAGAAAATAAGGAAAATTATTGTAAGCCTTACTCCTACACACATTGGCAGTATGTCCTTCTTTAAGACAGTTAAAGCAAATAGGTTTAAACTTTTGCTTACCTTTATCCTTTGATGCTGGTTGTTTCTTCAATGCTCCAACATTTGTACCAGAGGTCTCACCTTCTCATGACCGGAATAACCAAGTCCATTAGTATTCTTAACAGGTTTGGCAGATTCAAGCTTTTGCTCTAGCTTAACAATACTCTTGTTGAACTTAGCAAGTATTTCCTTTGACTCAGAGAGTTCTTTGGAAATAGCAACATTTGTTTCTATTAGGTTTGCATTCTTAGAGATGGTCATGTTCAGTTCTCCTTGCATGTCTTCCTTTTCCACTTTGCTTACCTGGAGTTGAGCAATTAGGGCACTGATCTCTTGCTTCAACTTGGAGATTTCATGATCTTTATCTTTTACCAGATCTTCAACTTTCCTCTGGTTCTCAAGCTCTTGGCACATGCCGATAGTCAGTCCTTCCAACTCCTTTCTCAGGTTGGAATTGGATTCATTCAGCTTTTCTACTTCTTGGATTAGGGCTTCCATGTCCACTTCATCAGAAGAACTATTTTTAGATAGCTCCATCAACTTTTCAGCATGTTCTCTCCTTTTTGCTTGAGAGGCCTTATATTTGACCATAAGATCATCATAAGCTTGCTCAAATTGAGTGAGACGATGAGTAAGTTCCCTCAATGTGTATTCCCCCATATCTCTTTCCAAGTGGTTAAACTTATAGAAAGGTAGGCTCTGATACCAATTGATGAATACTAAGAGGGGGGGGGTGAATTAGTATGCCAAAAATTAGTGTACTTAAACACTTTGCTAGACTAACAGTAAACTGGTAAAACAATTTAGCAGACAAACTGGTTAGCACACATGCAAACCAAATAGCAAATAATGCATTCACCCACAGAAGAACAAACACCATAACACAAGAGATTTTGGAGTGGAAACCCAAATGGGAAAAACCACGGTGAGATGGAACTCACAAGTAACTATCTACAGAATAGGAACCAGACCAGTTAAGGTCAGATCGGTTAAGGTCATACAATGTTCTTTACCAGAACAGATCCTGTTAGGAATCTCAATCTCTGTTAGGAGATAAGTCCAATTAAAGACTACCTTGCTAGAGGATTTTAGATCCATAGATGTGAACCACCTTGTTAGAGGATTTACAAAAGGCTTTTGGGCCTACCCGGTTAAGGGCTTCAGACTTGTCGAAGATGTAAGTAATCAACAAGTGAGTGATCTAGCAAATAGCACGGATTTCTTGGTTAGATCCTTGATAGCTCATTCCTAATGCATTCCAGCATTACTTTAGTCTTCAACACATTCACACTTTCTCTAACTCATCAACCACCTTAAACCCTAGCAACAAAACAAAACCCTAGACATGATGTCCTTTTAAAGGAATCCGATTTCATGTCGGTCCAATAGGATTACAATACAATTTCCTAGGTTCAATGCATCTAGACATATTCTATAACATGACACAAAAAGCACTATTTGAAGTGTCGGTACCATCAAACAATCAGTGGATGGTCACTCATCACAAAATGCCTGTTGGTAACTCATCACAAAATGTCGGTCGGTAACTCATCATAAAGTATTACTGGTTCATACAAAATACCGATTAAGCAAAATACCGGTTGCCGGTTTGACAAAATGAAGACTAGGAAATATGTGTTTTGCTTCTTTGATCCTTCGTACCGCTTGAGATCCTCGAACCGCTTGGGGTCAACATATCGCTTCAGATCGGTAAACACTTTCTGCAAAACACCAATAGTCTAAGGACTATAATGCATCATACCGGTTGGGAACAATTGCCGGTTGAGCATAACTCATACATATAAAAGTGATCTCAATGCAAGTGTGTGTCCATCAATGACAATCACAACATAATCATCAAAAATGCCAACAACTTGCCCAATGTTGGGATTTTTATAATGTATCCGCAAACTCTATTGTAATCTAGCCACTGGCTAGCTGGATATATTTGTACTTATCATCTAGGGGGCTTATAGTTTTTAGGTTTGGATCTCTCTGATCGTTACTTGTATCTAGCCTCAGGCTATTCTGGGGAGCTTCTTTATTAGCTTTAGGAATCTATATTTTGTATTTTCTTGTATACGAGCAATGATCGATGTTTTTCTTACTGGTTCTTTTCTCCGAGAGCTCTTTGAACTAGTTTTAAAATTTAAAATTAATATAATATATATATTAAGCGGTATCGTCCACTTTGTGCAAAAAGAAAAAAGAAACAAGATTGAGCGTCCTTAACTATTGCTGAAGTTGAGTACATTATTGTTGCTAGTAGCTGCACTTAGGTGGTTTGGATGAAGCAAATGTTGAAGGATATTAGAGTTATCTATGATGAGCCTACTATCATCTACTATGATAATTACAGTGCTATTAACATGTCAAAGAATCTGGTGCAACATTCAAAAACTAAACATGTGTCAATCAAATATCATTACTTAAGAGAAAAAGTCAATAAAGAGGAAGTGAAGTTGTAGTATATATCTACAAAGGAATAGATTGCTAATATTTTCACCTAGCCTTTGCCTGCAGATACATCTGTCTATTTGAGAGAGAAGTTAGGGGTATCCACCCCTCCCGATGAGAGATAGATGCATTGAGTTGCATCAATTTGGTGGAATTCACAGTCTTATCTCTCTACTCGGATTGATGAGTTGGTGTTCCTCCTCAGGTGGAGTAGTCTTGTTATGTGTTTTAGGGGGAAAGATTCATGATTTGCTTATTTAAAGGAGAGTTTGGTTTTTTGTTTTGAGATCTTTAGCATTGTTGTCAAAGGGGGAGAGAAACATGTTAAAAACTATTTTATCTGCTTGATCTTAGGGGGAGTTTGTTGGAGTTAATTTCTTTCTTTGTATTGATTGTTTTTCATAGTCATATGTTTCCATCAGTGCCAAAGGGGGAGATTGTTGGACATTATTGTTGCTAGGTTATGTTGTTGTCATTGATGTCAACATATTCCTTCTCTAGTGATTGTAGATTGGTGTGTTGGGATTATGGTTTGGTGTATGGAGTATCTCTATTATCATTATATTCTTTTGTATTATTGTTGGTGATCTGGGAAGCTTAATTGATCATATCAGATGATCCAGTTTTGCAGTTTGTTTATCTGATCAGTACGTTGCAAAATTTAGTATTTCCTCCAGTATATTTCGGTGTGATCAGATCTTGAGCTAAGATTTTGGGAGATTGTTTGGGCTTGTCTTGTGTATCTTTATTTTAGATGGTTTGTGAGTTGGTTCTCTGCAAGTTATCTTTATTCATGACAGTTGCTACTATTTGAGTGTTCTTGAGTTCCAAACATTGATAGATGAAGATTTGATAAGTGGTGTTGGTGCAACTATTCTTGATGATTCTAACGTGCTTACTGGTATTTCCTAGTTGTGTTCTATTTGTTTTGATGATCCACATTAATTGTTGTTCGATTTTTTGATGATTTTGTTGAACCGGTCATGTTCTTTGTGTTATGCTGTTAATCTTAGCATGATTTTTCAGTGGTGTTGCATGTTTGGAGATTTGATTTAGGTCCATGTTATATGATGTATATCATTATATTGGTCTAGTGGTCGATCTTTGTATCATGTGATGCAATTTTGTAATTGTGAGTTAAGGGTTTAGCTGACCTTGTTGTCAAGGTTGATGAATTGTATAAATAGGTGATATTATCATATAAATTGGGTGTCGTAGTTGTGTTTGCATTATTAGAGGGTGGTGTATGTGTGATCAATTGATTCATCCTTCGACATTGTGATTGAGCAGAGTTTGGTGTTGTGGGGCATACAATTGTGCTTAACCAGAACTATCATCAGGCATTTGAAGATGCTATTAGTGCAGTTCATTCCTTTTGGATTGTAGTCTAAATCTTGTTGTAAGTCAGTTAGACTTCCCATAGGGTTGTAACCTTTCAGTTCATTATATTTTGAGTAGTGAGCTCTAGGTAGTATGCCTGAATGCATGTGCATTTCCCATTGTAATATTTTCACATACTACTGTAGAGTATCATCTTATTGTGAGTAGGTTCCCACCGTGGTTTTTCCCTTAACCGAGTTTTCCATGTCAAAATCTTTGTGTTGTGTGTTGTGTTGTTTATCTGCTTATCTTTTTTGTTGCTACAGTTTGTCATATTTGTTTTTGTGATTGAGTTTGTAGATCTGGTGAAAACTAATTCACCCCCCGACCCTCAGTTTTTCCTCATTGTTGTTTCCAACATTCTTTATAGGTTTAGGATATAGGAGTGGTGCTAGTGGAGCCCATCCAAATTGTGGATTAGCATAACGTTAAGTTGCACAAAAAAGATATTGTTCAGTATAAGGTCCAATGGGACTAATATTATGTGAAGTGTGCCACATGGAAGAATGCAGAGGAGATAGACCGATCATTTCCTCATTTGATTTCATAGATTGAGATACTTTGTCTTGCTTAGTGTTATAATTTGATAAATATAGTGTGATGCTTCTTTGATAATTTGTCTTGCTTTAGTGTGATACTTTGTTAAGCATAGTGTGATGCTTGTTAGATACTTTGTCTTGCTTTATTGTGATACTTTGCTAAGCATAGTGTGATGCCTTGTTTGCATTAGTGACATACATTATTATTTCAGTATGTGTGTAATATGACATCAAGATGATGTCTCTTACTAGTGGGGAAGGATGTCACATCTCAATCCTATGCTTACATTATTACTAGTATAATTGATAGACTATTAAACATATTTTATGTTGTTTGGTTATTTTGATTTTTAACATGAGAGTGATTGGTAAAATTAGATGGTTAAATTCAAATGCATGGAAATATTATTGGATTTAAAATGAAGTTAAATTATGATTATGAGCTTAACATCTTATACATGCTTTGAATATGGCTTATGGTATTAACCTGCTAATGCAAATCTAAGTGAAAGTTAGTGCAGATACATGTCAAGGATAAGAACTTAGTTGATGTAGAAGTGCCCAAGCCACTTGGTAAGAATATACATGATGGAACCCGCTGAACTTGCACACACTTACGTAGTATATTCATAATTACATTTGAGATGTTTAAGTTTTACATTCTTGGTAATCTTGGTGTGTAGTTTGAATGTAGAAAACAAATGATAAAATTATGGAGATGCCTTGTTTATGTTATGTTTTGTTTTGAAATGATATGGTAAAAGAATTAAATTGTCACCTTTATAATACATCATAATTTCACAGGATTATGAAATTGCTACTTTTATGCATTAATATTATTGTTATGTATGAAATCAAATACTTATAATCTTAATTATTCTCCATAAAGTTAGAAAATTGAAACAAAGAATATGTATATATTTACTTTATTTAGTGAAAATATATATTGAATATTAGACAAAACAAAATTTATTATTTTTGTTTATAAACACAATTTAAATAGATTCTTTTTATTTGAACACACACATGTTATATTACAATTATAATACTTTTCATTAACTAAACTTAATATATATAAAAAAATATATATTAAATAAAACAAACAACATGGTTGTTTTTCTTATAAAAATAAAAGAACATTTAAAAAGAAAATTATTAAAAAGAAATAAAAAAGGTAAATGAAGGATTTTATTTTGAGTATAATGTTATATTTCCTTATTAAGTAAATAATAGCCTAGGAATCGATGCCTTCATTTTGAAGAGTTTAGTTCTAACCAGTAAAAAAAAAATTGACTTTGGATTGCCAAGGATTTCCAATGTCTAGAAATAGGCATTGACATCATCTTAGTGGTAGTGGATAAGTTGGCCAAGGTGTACATTTCATTCTAGAAAATCTTAAGGATGGGTCTTGGGCTATAGCTAAGAATTTTGTCCAAGAGGTCTTTTGACTTCATGGGGTTTTTGAGATGATCATATCTGACTAAGATACCTGCTTTACATCTAGATTTTGGACCACATTAAATGCAGCATTGGGAACAAGGTTGAATTTCAGTACAACATATCATCCTCAAATAATGATCAAACAGAGAGAGTAAATCAGGTAGTTGAAGACTTCCTTAGAATGTATTGTATGGATCAACAATACAAGTGGGAGGGGTATCTTCCATTGGTGGAGTTTGCATATAATAAGTCCTACCATACATCTTTGGGTATGGCACCATTTGAAGCTCTTTATGGGAGAAAGTTTCATACACATATTAGTTGGGACGGAATGAAAGATATGATTATAAGTGGTCCTGAGATGCTAAGAGAGATGGAGGATTAAATGATATTGATAAAGAAAAGGTTAAAGGAGGTTGCAAATAGATAGAAGATCTATGCAGATAATTATAATACTTTCAAACAATTTTCAATTGGAGATAAATTATTTTTGAGGGTGAAGCCTCATAAGAGCTCTATATCATTTAGAAAATCATCCAAACTTGCTCCAATATTTGTGGGTCTATTTGAGGTGTTGGAGGTGATTAACCCAGTAGCATACAAAATTGCTCTTTTTTTTTGTGGGGGGGGGGATTACCCCACACTATAGTGGTTAGCTGCAAGTCTCCTTCATGGGAGGTCTTAAGTTCAAATCTCAAGCATTGTTCAATATAAAAAAAAATTAATATTTTTTTAAACAAGCAAAGCTTCCATTGATCCTGTAAAGACTTATAGTTTTTTCTTAAATTGAATGAGTGCTTCAATTAATTTCAGCAAAATAAAAATGTTGTATTCAAATGCAATTAAAATACATGGAAATTTTATTTATATATAAAGTAAGTATTTCTTTAATTTTTTATTTTTTTTATGATTTCATATGAAATTTTTGGATTTTTTGGTTGCTGCATGAACAATTTTATTTGAACAAGATTTTAAGTGTGAAGAGAAGTATTTTAAGTGTGAGAAAAATTTTAAGTGTAAGAAGCACTTAAGGTGTGAAAAAGAAAAAAAAAATCAACAAATTCTTTAGAATGATTTTAGTGTGGATCTCTCTTTGGTTGCCTCTTCCTCCAATTGGATGCTTGGTTTAGTAAAAAGTAGACTTTCTAATACTAAATTCTGGCTTTTCAATATTTATGGTCCTATTAGCATTGTTGAGAAAATGAAACTTTGTGAGAGTTTAGCTTTGATTGCTTCCCCATTGATGGGTGCTTTTTTGGTTCTTGGGGGTGACTTCAATGCTATCTCAAGTCTTGATGAGAAAGCTAGGGGTATCATTCCAAACAAGCATATTATTGATGATTTTTGTCATTTTATCAAAAAAAAGAACCTGGTCGATTGTAAAACTTAAAATGGTCCTTTCACTTGGACTAATATGAGAAAGGTTTTCTATCAAATCGCTGAAAGGTTGGACCATTTTTTGGTGTCTGAAAGTTGGTATAATTCAGGCTAGGATTTATTTTTCTCAGTTTTGCCTTTTACTGGTTCGGATCATTTCCCTATTTTATTTTATATTCTTGAGGATAGGGCCCCTAGGAAGCTTCCTTTCAAATTCGAACCGATGTGGTTTAGGGACAAATCTTTTTTACCCTTGCTGAAAATGTGGTGGCTGTCTGCTCCACATGTCAATGGATCTAGGATGTTTCAGATAGTTAAGAAATTGGCTTTTCTTAAAGGCAAGATTAGAGATTGGAATACTTTGCATTTTAAGAATATCTTTTGGGAAAAGGCTAGGATTCAGGAGGAAATTGAGCAGATAAATGAGGTTATTTTGATTTTGGGTATGTATTCTTTGTCCTTTAATAGGCTTGAATGTTTGAAAGCCCAACTTGAGGAAGTTCTAGCTCGGGAAGAATCTTACTGGAGACAAAAATATAGGGACTTATGGTTATCAGAAGGTGATAGGAATACTAAGTTTTTTCACTCTTCAACCAAGCTAAAGAGGTAGCGTAATAGAATATGTTGTATTCATGATTCCAATGGGAATTGTCTGTCTGATGATTGTGAAATTGATTTAGAGGTTGTTAAATTTTTTAAGTCCTTGTTGTCTACTGAGTCAGTCTCTTTGGATAACAATTTTGTTAATTCAGTCCCTCCACTTGTTAATGAGGATGATAATAAGATGCATATGACTCCTTTTACTAATGGTGAGTTAAGAGAGGTGGTCTTTTCAATACCTTCGAAGAAGGCTTCGGGGTCGGATGGGTTCACGAATTTGTTTTTTCAAAAATGTTGGGACTTTGTGGGGAATGATGTTTTATTAGCCCTTGAAGAGTCTAGGTGAAATAAAACTATTTTGAAAGAACTAAACACTACTCTTATTGCCATTATTCCTAAGGTGGACAATCCTAAATCTTTCTCTGATTTTTGTCCCATTGTTCTTTGGAATACTTTGTATAAAATCATTACTAAGGCAATTTCAGTTAGGTTGGTTAAGCTCATTCCTAGGATTGTGTCTGTTGATCAGGGTGGTTTTGTTCCTGGAAGGGAAACTTTGGAGGGTACAATTTTTACACATGAGATTCTACATTTTATTTCACTTCAAAAGACTCCAGCTATGATTCTTAAACTCGATATGCTTAAAGCATATGATTGGGTAGATTGGCATTCCTTAGTTTCTGTTCTGAATCGCTTAGGTTTTGCTCATAGTTGGGTTAAATGGGTCTTATCCTGCATTTCTTCTGCTCATTTTTCATTTTTACTTAATGGTTCTCCTACTAGTTTTTTCTCTTCCTCTCGAAGGGTTAGGCAAGGGATCCTCTCCCCCCCTTTCTATTTATTCTTCTGGCTGAGGCTTTAAGTAGGGCCATTTCTAATGCTAGATCTTGAGGTCTTTGGAATGGTATTAAAATTGATGGGTATCCGAATTCGCAATCCCATTATCTTTTTGTGGATGATATTCTCTTATTTGGTTTAGCCTCACTAGCAGAAGCCAGAGTTATCAAAACAATTATTGATGACTGCTCTTCCTTTTTTGGGCAGAAAGTTAATAGTCTTAAATAAGAGGTGTTTTTCCTGAATGTTTCCCCTCTAGTTTAGAATAGATTGACTCATTTTGGGGGTTTTCAAGTGGGTTCTTTCCCTTGTAAGTATTTAGGCATTCCTTTTTTTGTTGGATCAGATAAGGCAATGTTTTGGAATGAAGTGGTTCATGCGATATCTTCCAGAATTTCTTCTTGGAATCATAAATGGCTTACTTTAGCTGGTAATATTCTTCTGATTAATTCACTTCTTAATTCCATTCCTATTTATTTAATGTCTATTTTGAAAACTCCTCCCAAGGTTGTTCATGATCTCAAGGTGTCTTTAAGATCCTTTCTTTGGAATGATAATATTGGGGGTAAGAACAAGATTCCTCTATTAGCTTGGGATAGGGTTTGTCTTCGTAAGGAGTTGGGGGGTTTGGGTATCAGAGACTTAGTTTCTTAGAACAAAGCCTTGGGAGATAAATTTTTTTGGAAGCTATATATGGACCCTTCAAGTAAATGGGCTTCCATTATGTTTGCTAAGTATTTGAGGGGGGCTCCTAAAGAATGGCTTTTCATAGCCTCATCTCTCCTGAAAGGATCAACTTTTTGGAATTTTATTGTTAGTTGTAGATCGGTTATCCTTCCTCACCTCTCTTGGGTAGTTCGTAATGGGAAGAAGGCTCAGTTTTGGGATGGTCTAGAATGGTCATGCTACCTTGTCTTCCATTCGAGATTGGTTTCCTTTATCTGATATCCTTACTGGTCTCTGGGGTGTTTTTGTTGCTGATTATTGTGATGTTGATACTTCAGGTCCTTATCCTATTTTTCATTGAAAATGTATTGATTCTCTATCCATCGGTAATGAACTCAAAGTTGCTTATGTACAAGAGCTTGAAAAAAGATTACTAGTGTTTCAAGATTGGGAGGATGTTTTGGTTTGGACTAAGAGTGCTTCGGGTTCTTATTCAGTAAAGGAGGGGTACAATGTCTTGTCTCATTCCTCTTCTTTCTCCCCTTGTCCTTCTCTGATCTTTTGGCATTCAACTTGTCTTCCTAAAGCTGGTTCCTTTTCATTGCTCGCAGTTCAAGATAGAGTTCTCACTGGGATGTGATAGATAGGCTATGATGTTTCCTTGTGTGTTTTGTGGTTTCTTCATGGAATCCATGGATCATGTATTTCTGCAGTGCCCATTTACCTTGGATTGTTGGTACTGGTTGTTTGGTATGCTTGGATGGTCTTCCACTATTGGTCCTAATTTATTGTCTCATTTTTTGGCTTGGCCTTTGTTGTGTTCATCATCATTTTACTCTTCTCTTTGGGTTGTTTCTTTGTCTATTGTCATTTGGAATATCTGGCTTGAGAGGAACTCTAGGTTTTTCAAGCATAAATCTACTTCATTGCTGGATGTGCTTGATATGATTCAATCCTCCATTTCTAAGGTGGTGTTTTCTTATTTTTATAAAAATTTGGAACATTTGTGCTCCTTTTCCCATTGGGATAATTGGGTGACATGGAAATGGGAGTCACTTTGAGTAATTCCATCTCATGGGGTTGTAGCATCAGGCTTATCCTCTCTTGTCAAGCGTAGACTTACTAAATGGTCTCCTCCTCCACAATTCTCTTTTAAATTAAATTTTGATGGAGCTTCCAAGGTAAATTCAGGAAATTCGGGGATTGGATCTACCCTTTTTTATCATAATTCTAAGATTGTTAAAGTTGTGTGTAAATATATTGGTGTTGGTTCCAACAATTCTGCTGAATTTCATGCTTTATCTTTCGGTCTAGATTTAGCCATCTCTTTGGGCATTAAAGATATTGTCATTGAAGGGGATTCAATGCTGGTATTTCAATCGGTCTCTAATAAGGAATGTGTTTCCTAGCACTTACAATACCTTTTAGATCAAATTATTGTTTAATTGAAGTGCTTTAGTTCCTTTACTATCTCTCACTGCTATAGGGAAATTAATTGTATTGCTGATTTTCTTGCTAATAAGGCTATAGTTGAAGGTGTCGAGTATTTGGAAGTCTCACCTAGGGATATTCCCTCTTCTCGCATTAGTGATATTTTTTAAGTATTACTTTGGTTGAAGTTTGGGATCAGGGGTCTCTTGCTCGATTCAATATGGCATGTGTAATTTGATCTTTGATGGGTTGATCATTTCTTTGGATGGATGGTTTCCATTTTGATTATTTGTGGTCTATTTCTTCCATCACATTCCCTATTCGTTGTGTATGTTCTTTCGTGTATTACATTAGGGAGGGTGTTGTCTTTCCTTATGCAAACATTTTTGTTGATGGCATACATAGTAAGTATTTCCTCTATGAGTAACAAGGGCGATGGAGCTTCATCCGTGTGGTTTGTATCTTGTCTATAAGGCCGGACTTAGTTGATCATTCTCAGGTTTTGATGCCCTCACATAGTTGGTTATTACTGTTAGTGGGCATTTTGATCTACAGGTTGGATGTTTTGATTTGGCTATCATGGTGGGAAGTGTTCTTTATTCACCTTGGTTTTTAAGTTCAGGTGAGTGTATTACATTAAGGAGGATGGCAACATTTTTTGATGATGGAATTCATGGTAAGTTTTTCTTATTCGAACATGGAGGGTGTTTGAACTTCATCTGTGTGGTGTTATCCTATCTGGCAGATCGGGTTTATTTTGTTAGTCACAGGTTTGATGCCCTTTCTCCCTCTTATTCAACAGTTAATTATTATGAGTTGGCATTTCTTAATTAGCATGACTGCAGTTGGCTACTTGATTTGGTAATCATGGTGGGAAGTGCTTGGGTAAGTTGGTTTGCAACAACTTCACAGTGATGTCATCTCAGTTAATCATTAAAGTTTCTTTGGCATTTATATTTATCATGGCTCACAACCTGGTTGCTTGATTGATTAATTATGTCTAGATGTGCTTTGTTCACTCCCTCGGCCAGTGGGTTTGGTAATTATGCTTGGGTAAGTTGGTTTTTGCACTTTCTGTGTTGTATCATGTGTGGCTGCAAAAAGTGGAATAAGTATCTACAAACTGTAAGACACAACACTTCAATTGAGTCATTGCATATATGGTTAGATAGATATAAGCATGAGTAATAAAACCATCACAAATTGACCAATTTCCTTCTAAAAGATGCAAGTATACACTTGCTCTCAGATTTGTATAAGCAATACCACTGACTAGACTACACCAAGATGAAGGATTTAATCTATATGAGCATGATATTAAGCTAAATGGATGCAAGATTATGCTAGATGGATGAATAGTAAGCTATATGAATTCAAGCAATCATAATTGAACTAAATATACAAAAAACTAAACTAAGATGCAATAATCTCAAAAAAACACAATATCTTCAATTACTCCAGAGCAAAAACTGTATAATAACAATAAATCTCTAGGGTATTTTAAATGAGAGATAAAGGATGAATTTATAGAGAATCACAAGAGAGACCAACAGTCAAGATCAATTAGCAATGAGCGGTTGAGATTATTCAAGAAAAAACATAATTTAGGATAATTGAAATAATTGAGAGATTAGATTTAATTGACCTTGAGATAGATTCCAATTATAGTTTGATTGAAATGCATTCAGATTATAAGTTCGAGTTTGCATTGGAGATAAAATTCAATTAATTCCATGCACTTTAGACAAAAATAGGTGATTCCATGCATATTCTTTGATTTATTCAAGAAAAGAGTCTTTTCAATGCAACTGAACTTCTTTTCTTAAAAGCTTTGAGTTCCAATTTTAGAGAATGATTAATAATTCATTTAATTGTTTTTTTGATTTCAAGTTCCCAATTTAGAAAAAGAAATAATATCTCAAGTTTGATTTCTCTCTCAATTCAATTCTTTTATTTTATTTTCAATTTAACTCTTGCTTTGCATATTGCTTCCTCTTTTGTAATAAATTAATTCCTTTTTTATGATTAAATGGCAAATTTATTAATTAATTAAATATGCTAGGATATTTAATAAATTAAACAGGATAATTGATCAAAATGATTTACTTAGAATGATTTAATTAATTAAATAAATATTTAATTATTATAGAATAATTCACTTGCCATGTGACATTTAATGATTGAAGAATTAATTGATTGTGTGTTCAAAATTGATTTAATTGCCTTTGGTTAGGACCTTGGTGATGTTGTCAAGATTAGGGGCCCATGGTTTAGGTGACCATTTTTGGGGTATTAAATTTGCCCCTCTTTGAATTAATGTGTGAGTAGCGCGTTGGTTCAAAGAATAGTTGATGTCTAGGAAATACCAGTTCTGAACTTGATTGATCACGAACTAGATGAAGAGAGAGGTGTTTAGCTTATTTTGAAGCGATGAAACTGAATAGAGTTGATTAAAGCGATACCGATCCCGAACTTGATTGAACTAGGACCAATGAAGAGAAAAGATACTGAACTTGAACTTGATGGATCAAGACACAATGAGTGAAGATAAACTGTCTGGCTTGATTTGATGTGATAAAACTGAACACCTGTTTAGATTGAGCATGTGATCAAAGATACTCTTTAAACTTTTGATTGAGTTTAAATGAATAATCAGCTTGATGAAAAGTGATGAAATTGATTAACGTTAAGAGACTGATTCAGATGAAGGCAATCTCAGCTTGATTTGAAGTGATGAAATTGATTAACATTAAGAAACTGATTCAGTTGAAGGCAATATCAACTTGATTTGAAGCGATGAAACTGATATGCCCCTAGCGATGAGAATTTGTTTGATTTTCTTTAGTTGAAAAGATTTTTGCTCTACTTTTGATGAAGATTTGAAAATTTTCTCGACATTGAAGATGTGAGGTCATGAGGTCATGAGTATGCCCCCTCGGGAGCGAAATCGAAAGATAGCGATGGTACATGATTTTAGGCAATTGTTGATGATGATAATTACTTGAGCACAAAGATTGAGTCAGAGGAATATTTGAAGATTTAGCGATGATTAATGTGAAATTGAGTGCAAATTGAAGAAAAGAATGAGAATGTGATGAAAGCGCTAAGTGATCTCAGTTGTATGAAATTGACTAGAAGAATGATCTTGTAATTTGATTTCGATCTCAAAAATGGAATCAGGATTGGCAAATTAGCTGAGGGTACAATTTTCATGTCCATCGGAGCAAGTTGAAAAATTAGGGTTTTGGCTATATAACGGGTCCAAATGTCATTTTCAATTCATTTTAACCTCTCCAAGTTTGAAATTTGAAAAGTCTTCTGCAAAGAAAAATGGTCATTCTGATCTAGGAGCATCGATTCGAGTGCCAAAGATGTCATAATCGACCGCGAAACTATGAGCCAGCGGTAAGTAATCAATTTTAAGCCTTTACATTTCATCAATGTTGAATTTTGGTTGAATTTTTTGCTTTTTCATGTCGTCCAAAACCATGTAGTGTCATTTTGTCATACGAGACGATACTATTTCTCATACGACAAACTGTTCTTTTATGGTTTGTCGTATTAAGCCATTTGTTTTGTTGTCTAGGGTCTTCCAATGTCTCATATGAGAGTTTGCTTGAAAGACAATTTTATAGTGCGAATGCATGTCATTTATCATATGGGAGTCTTTTATCATGCTGTATGAATTCCTGACTCATACGAGTTTTTTCTTACACTATGATATGTCATATGAAAAACATTGAGAATTTTTAAGGGTAAAAGCATGAAATTTTTATTTGGCATTTTGTGTATTTAGATTTACGTGATGTTTAACATGTTGTATAGCATAATTTGAATGACTCTCTGATGCTCTTTTGTTTGATTCTGGCAGGTTCGACTACCACATGTCCTATTTTGGTGTGTCTATCCTCCTACAATGAGGCTAGTCTACGAGTTGTCAGATGTAGACAAATCACATATTGATTTGTGTGGCTTTACTCACCTTTTACAGATGCTTGATATCCGTATGAATCATGGGATGCTTACTGCACTTGTTGAGCGGTTCCATTCAGAGGATAACACCTTTCATCTACCAGTGAGAGAGATGACCATTACTCCAGAGGATGTGTATAGGGTTTTGAGGATTCCATTTGCTGGGGATAAGGTTGACTATGATTCTGCTCAATGTCCCGGTATCTTAGCCTTGAGATGCATTTTTCATGATGAGGACATCCTTACATGGGCTGTCAGTTGGGATGATATGATGGCTAGATACAGTGAGCAGTTTCCGCTGGCATGCATATTGGTAGGATTCATTGGTTATTTCATTATGCCAGATAGGGGACAATAGGGCTTCTTATGTGGTTGGGCCAGGGTGCTGGAGAGACTATTGATTCATCCTAAGAGATTAGGGTGGGGATTGTGTTTGTTAGCTCACATGTATCGTGAGATGCATGAGATTGCATACAGGGATGGGAAGAGCATGGCAGCAGGAGTCCTGGTTTTGCAGATTTGGGCCTAGGAGCATATCCCAATTTGTAGACCTATTGTGGATGACGCCATAGATCCACACCAGCCGATCATTTATAGATATTCTAGATATGTTACTCAGCCCCATCTAGGCAAGACCGAGTATTGGCGATGATAGCTTGATGATCTGATCGTTGTTGTATGGAGACTATATAGGGGTCTAGAGCTATGGGATGACTAGAGAGTGCAGCAAAGAGATATGTTTATGACCCATCCTCTTATCAATAGATCTGTGACCATTATTGAGCGATTTGTTATGGCAGGCCTCAAGGGATTCGATAGGAGTTCACAACCTACACTCATTATGGGGATGAGGAGAGATGAGGATGGGCCCCTAGGTTGTCATACGCATTGAGCATGCAGGTGCTTATCGGATTGCAACAACTCTGATGGGACTATTTGGAGGATATTGCAGATGTGGGGTATTGCCCCAGTACAAGGATTGGTTTTAGAGTCATCCCTTTCCTAAATTTACTGATCCAACTAAGCATGCACCTCTTATAGAGGAGGCTAAGGATGAGGACCCTCCACAGGAACAGGTACAGGGATAGGCATAGGGATGGAGAGTGACAGGTCCTAAGTGGGCAGGTGGTGATCCTAGTGCAAGCAATAATAGGGTACCAGCTGGGGGGAGACAGCAACAGAGAGGGGAGGGTGGATCCCTTCGAGCTATTGGTGTGGGGGATAGTAGTGCTAGGACAATCAAGGGTGGAGGAGAGGAGGAGCGAGCAACTCCTAGACAAGTGCAACAGTGGAGGGATGAGCGGGGTGGAGAGGGAGATGGAGGTGGAGGCGGAGAGCTTGTGAGGGAGCAGGGGGCAGCTGATGCAGCACGATCTATGAGATCAAGATTAGCAGGTTTGCAGTCACAATTGACAGCAGCTCAGACACAACTTGCAGAGTGGGACCAATAGCTGATGGAGGTCAGAGCTGAGCATGATCGTCAGCTCATTGAGATGAGGGCAGAGAGAGATCGACAACTGGCTAAGGTCAAGGCAGAGCGAGACGCTCTTCAGCGGGAGGTTTTCCACCAAATGAGTCAGCCAGATTATTATGTTGCAACTTATAGCATAGTAGTTCTTGTAGCGCAACAGGTTGTCCCATATTCCTAGTATATGGCTTGATCTGAGGGAGTTTGGGCACCTAGGCAGGATGCTGGTCAGCAGACTCCACCTCCTCCTCCACCTGGCGATGAGAGAGAGGCAAAGAGCTAGATTTTTATAGATCTTAGATTTTGTTATATACCCAATTTTTTTGTAGCCTATACAATTCTTACTCCAATGGGAGATTGTAGATGATAGTTGATATCATTTGTACCCTGAGAATTTTATTTGTACTTTGAGATATTTATGATGATATATATGAGATCTTGATTTGATTTCATCATACTTGTGTTAATTGATTATGAGACATTTTTCTATATGCTTTATTCTATATGTATGCATATTTGTTCAGTATGGATGTATGTAATGTAGATGAATATGGATGTTTATTTTTTGTGTTTCTTTTCATATGCAAATAAATGATGAAAATGAGTAACTAGTAATGCAAAAATTTTCCTTCTTTTTAATGCAATAATATGAATGCAAACAAATATATAATTAAATGTATGGATCTATATAAGATGCTTATGTATGTAACTAACATCTCAATATGCAAGTACTTGATCAGAGAAACAATGAAAAAGAGACCACTTAGCTAAGAAATGATGATACTTCAAACTCTCATTTAGAAGATAAAGAGATCATTGTTATCATGCAAAAATCACTTGAAATACACAAAATGCAGAATGAATGCAACTTAAAGCTAGTAACTGGATTTGAAATGCTTAATTTTCATCACTGAGCATTTACAAACATAGTAGGTAGAATAGAGTTCCTTCCTTTTCATATGCAATATTAATTATCTTGTCTGCAATGAACCTTTTTTCGTTCATATCCTTAGACAAATTAGGCATGCATCCAGATTGCACATTTGAAGAAATTCCCTCAAAACAGACAAAGAAATGATGCCAACCTCCCTGTAGCATACAAATAAGCGGAGTCGAGGTATGTGTGGTGATTTCACCTTACTGTGAAGGCACTTATCATAGACACCCAACTGATTAGATGTTTCCAGATCATCATAATCATTCCTACAAGTAGAAAATAAAGAAAATATTATGCCCCCAATCCTTGCTTCTCTTAGTCAAGATAGACTTCCTTGAGTTACTCAGAGGGAATAATAATCGAAAACCAATATAAAAGACAACACACAAAGAAAATTTCTTGCATATCTCAAACTGTTTAGTGATAGTTTTCAATAATGTTGCTTTGCTTGTTTACTCAGTGATAAAACTCTTTAGTAGTTAGGAGACAGGTGACTGACTCAGATTGGACGACTAGATATCACTAACAAAAAGATTACTTGGTTGATACTGCTTAGGACACGCAATATGCTTAGTTGATTACCCTAAGACTAGGACATTGATCAATTTCAATCCATGAGGGTTCTAAAAGAACTAGGATGTCACAAGAGCAACTAAAAGATATGTACAAGTGAAATCAATGATGCAAGAAAGTGAGAAATGCCAATGTTACATTGATAGATGGAGCGCTTGAATACAAGAGGTGCCTATTTTCCAGGTTTTCACCTGCTTGGCAAAGATTCTTTTTTTTTCTCTTTCTTTTTTTTCTTAGGACATTTTATGATTTTTATGATTTTTTCAAGACTTTTTCAGCTATACAGGTTGTTGGAGTAGGGAATACTAAGTGAAGAATTTCTTCAAGTGGATGGTGTTGATCGGCTCATGGAGCTGTTCTCCTTCTTATGTTGAGAGTTGATAGGTACCAGAGCTAAAGACTGCAGTAATGATGTAGGGACCCAGTCAGGTGGGTTCAAACTTCCCTTTGTTGTCTCAAAACTATTGATTTTTTGGATTTTCTCCAAGGTCACCAACCTAAAATTATCATTGTTGGACCTACTTGTTATATCCTTTAGACATTCTCTTTTGATACACTCTCAGATGATCAAATGCCACCTGCTGACGTTCATCCAACAACTTGAGTTCTTGCAATCTAGATATTCTATAGTCTTCATCAGTAACAAGACCTTGCAAAGAAACTCTCAAAGATGGTATTTCCACCTCAATAGGTAAGACTTCTTCAGATCCATACACCAAAGAAAAAGGTGTAGCCCCAGTAGGTGTTCTAATACTTGTTCTATAAGCCCATAATATAGGATTGAGTTGCAGATGCCAATCCCTCCTAGATTTATTTATTGTTCTGTGTAAAATAGTCAGCAAATTTTTGTTAGATGCTTCAGCTTGTCCATTACCTTGAGGTTCAGTGTTGTTTGATTTTGAATTTTTCACATAGCTCATCTAGATCTTTGTTCTTGAACTGCCCTCCATTGTCAGTCACAATGGATGAAGGTATTCCATACCTACAAATGATATAGTTAAGGATGAATAGAGCTACTTGTTTACCAGTTGCTTTGATGAGAGAAACTGCTTCTACCCACTTAGTGAAGTACTTAGTGGCAATTATGATAAACTTGTGTCCGTTAGATGATGCAGGATATATTTGGCCAACGAGATCAAACACCCATTGCTAAAAAGGCCAATGTGTAATGAAGAGTATGAGATTCCCATGTAGCTGACACTTCTCACAAGTTTTAGAAAACTTTATAGCATCTTTCTCCATGTCTGGCCAGTAGTAGCTGACCCTTAGTAGTTTCCAAGCTAAAGTTAGACCATTTGAATGAGATCCACAAATACCTTCATGGACTTCAGATAATGAACATTGGGATTCTTCAGTTTCTATACACCTAAGAAAAGTACTATCCAAACCTCACGTAAATAGATTGTTAGCGATGATGACATACCGTGAAGCATTCTAGGTTAGGTTCCTTTTCTTATTACAAGTAAGATTTTCTAGGATACTTTGGTCTCATAGATAAGAGTAAATGTGGTTGTAGCGAGATGAGTCATGTCCAATAATAGAACAGACCATCTGGGACTCGAGAGAATCATAGGCAGGGTAATGTAACTCTTCCACCAGGAATTCAAAGCGAAAATTAGATTCTTGTAACTCTAGTATAGATGCCAAGGTGGCCATAGCATTTGCTGCTCTATTTGTTGATTTGGGGATATGCTGGAATGACACAAAATTAAAATATTTCTTGAGATCATCCACCATTATCTTATAAGGCATCCGTTTCTCATCTCAAGTTTGATATGTATCATTGATTTGGTTGATGATTAGCTGAGAATCTCCATAGATGTGTAATTCCAAAACCTTCCATTCAATAGCCAACTTGATCCTATTTACCAAAGCTTCATACTTTGCAATGTTGTTTGTGCAAGGGAAGAGAATCTTGTAAGCCTTCGGGATTGAATATTTTTGAGGATTAATAAAAATTATTCCAGCATCAGAACCATGTTGAGTGAAAGACCCATCAAAGAATATCTTCCATGATTGTTGAGTAAGGTGCATGATAGATTCATCTAGAAATTCTATATGCAAAGGTTGAGTGTCTTCAAGTGGAGCATTAACAAGTTGATTTGCAATTACCTGTCCTTTGATGGCTTTGCATTCTACATATTCAATATCAAACTCTATAAGAACCATGACCCATTTAGCCAATCTTCCAGTACATGTTGCTTTTCTAAGAAGATATTTGAGCAGATCAATCTTAGCTACTAGCTTGATGGAATGTGTTAACATGTAGTGTCTCAATTTTTGTGATGCAAAGACTAAAGTCAAATAGGATTTTTTTATTATAGTATAGTTCATTTCATAAGACACCAAGGTTCTGCTGATATAATATATAGCTCTCTCTTTTTTATTTCCATCCTATTGTGCCAGAAGTGCCCCTAGTGAGGAATCAGTAGCTAATATGTAAAGAATCAATGGTTTACCTTGAATTAGTGGCATCAGTATTAGTGGATTAGATAGGTATTCTTTGATTTGCTGAAGCTATTTTTCACATTCTTGATCCTAGTTGTATGTTACTCCTTTCCTTAATACTTTTGTGAAGGGTTGAGCTTTATCTGCTAGCTAAGAAATAAAGCATCTGATTGACTGGAGACGTCCTTGTAAACTTCTCATTTGACTAATATTCTTTGGAGGTGGCATTTTCATTATAACTTGGACCTTCTCAGGATCAACCTCAATTCCTTTCTTTGAAATAATGTAACCAAGTAATTTCCTTGATGTCACTCCGAAGGCACACTTCTTAGGATTTAGCTAGAGCTTGAATTTTTCCATTCTATCTAGTATGAGACCTAGCTCTTGAATATGTGTGGATCTCTTCATAGTCTTTACTAAAGTGTCATCAACATAATTTTCCATGTTTTTATGCATCATATCATGAAAGATAGTAGTTACTGCTCTTTGGTAAGTTGCTCCTGCATTCTTTAGCCAAAATGACATGACATTCTAGCAGAAGGTTCCCCATGCACAGGTAAAAGTTGTCTTTTCTTGATCCCCAGGAGCTATTTTGTTTTGATTATAACCAGAGAATCCATCCATTAATGAGTACATCTCATATCCAGTAGCCATATCCACTATCATATCAATATTAGGCAATGGAAAATTGTCTTTTGGACATGCTTTGTTGAGATCTCTGAAGTATATGCAAACCCTAATAGATTTGTTTGCCTTTGATACATGTACTATGTTTGAAATCCATTATGCATAGTCTATAGCTCTGATAAATCCAACTTTTAGCAATTTTTCTAGCTCAGCCTTGACTAGCAGTGCTACATGAGGGTGCATCTTACGGAGTTTTTGCTTGACTGGTTTAACTCCTGGTGTAATAGAAAGATGGTGCATGATAAGATCAAGATCTAGGCCTACCATATCAAAGTATGTTCATGCAAAGTTGATCTTCTTTTCTAAAAATAGATTACTGAAATCTTTTAACTCATTTGCTGATAATGATTGAGCTAAGTGAAAGATATGTGGTATCTCTTTGTAGCATCGTAAATTGTACGCACTTCCTAGGGTGGTACAATTTCACACCTAGTTTAGCACCCACCTTGGCACATTTTGCATTTTGCATTGCATTTCCCCTTTAGCACTTAATTAATTAAATTAATTAGGTCTAAGGTTCTATTTTATCATCTCCCATATCATAAAGTTGGGCCCTTTTCATTAAAGTGTGCCCCTTTCATTTTATTCTTCCAATACATCATTTAATCAAAAACCCTAATTTTGAACTTGGGGGCTTGATTTCGGGGGTCAAAACATCTCGAAATTAGCTGTAACTTCGGGATTCGCTCTAAAATCATCATATCCGACGGCCCTGAAAATTTGGTGAAAAGTTGTCAGGACCATGGCGCCCAATGTGCACACAGTCCCGGACATTTTTCCCGAAATTTTAGGAGCGCAATCCAATCATAAAATAAAGCTTAACCCCAAGAAATTGGCAGGAGATTCAATCTCTAGGTCGGCCAAAAGTTGAGATTAAGACCTAGGGTTTCATATATAAGAGCTCTCTTTCTTCATTGGAGAGGAAGGAGATTTTTGGTTTGGAGGTACCTTCTATGCAGTGAAAGAGCAGATCTTTGAAGACTTAAACAACATTCAAACATCCATCCATCAAGCATTCATCAAATTCATTCATCCATTTAGGGCTTTGAAGACATTGAAGAGCAATAGGGGGTCACCGACTAAAGATTGGCTTGTACCCCTCCCTTGGGGTTGGGTATGATTTCATGTTGTTTTCATGTCTTTGCATAAGCTGCATTATATCATTTGTATTCATGCTTTAGATCACTTTGCATCTTGATTTGGAGCATTTACATTATCATTTACAAGCAATTAGGGTTTACTTTCTAGGTTGCTCTAGTTTGCTTACTTGCATTTTAGGATCTTGCACACACACAAGGTATGCACACACAACTTTTACAATACAACTTGGCTATTCATGGAGGTGGAAATCACCAAAGCGGGGGTTTGACTAAGGCAAAACCCTATATAGCCGCCCTATAACCCTTTTCAGATATAAGTGCAGATTTCTGAATTCGAAGGATGCCGCAAGTTGCAGTTCTGATGGAAGTAGACTGAGATGGGGAAACACACCAAATTGCAAAGCAAAAACCTAGGACAGGGGTGTGGGGCACCCTGGTCCTGACAGGACAGGGGCGCTGGGCACCCTGGTCCCTCAGACAACAACAGTTTTCAGCACTTTTCGACAGCTTTCAGGTTGCCAAAAGGAGCAGTTTCAGGTGCAGAATTAGGTCAGTGGTGCATGCACCCCCATCCTGAACATTTCCACTCAGATTTTAACCCTAGGTACACATCTGCATTCTCCTTTTATCCTTGTGTTTACAGCTTTTCATCACTTAATCTCAATCTTGCAATCTTGTTACTAGTTCATACTTGCATTCTAGGGCTAGTAGTTGAACTTGCATCATTTTATCTATCATTTGCAACAAAGGAATAGAAATCCTAATAGGTAGCCCATGGCTCTCTCTTCCACAAAAAGAAGTAGCCAATTGTGTGATACCTCTAGGCTCTTTCATATTCCACAAGTGTGTGATTGAAAGTGAGATTAGGGCATGTTTGCTTAGTGTCACTTTTTCCCCCACACATCTTTGGTGAACCCGACGTGAACTCCAATCTTCTCTAATTCTGATTTATGTTTTCAAATTTGAGTGTTTATGCTATTTCAAATTCAAATTTTTATTTACAAGTTTTAATTTCTTGCAAGATTCAAAAATTTAGAGGAAATTTTTGCTAAAACCCTAATTTTTCAATTCAAAGTTGAACTTGTGGATAGCTTAATCGGGATCAATAATTTCAAATCTGATTTAGGAACTCATTTGAATCATAAATTTCATTTTCTAAATCTACATTCTAAGTGCTTTCATTGGTTAAAATTAAACATTTCCTTCTATTTTGCATGTGTTATCATTTGAAAGAGGGAAATTGTTGTCATGATGCATTCATTTCATAGATGTGATAATGGGTTAGCTTCCCTTGTTTCAATTTTTCCTTCTCCTAAAGAACCTCCCCCCATCTATAACAACATTTTAGTGCCTAAAATATTTGCTACCAATCCCTTTGAGACTCTCCCATTCTCTAAGGATGAAGACTTTAAGAGTGATCTTGACAATTCTCCTAAAATGTGCCCTTCCTATTTAGCTATCCTAGAGGAAGAGAATGATATCATAAACACCTTTCTTAATGTTACTTCACCTTCCCTACATGATGCCTCTCTAAGTGAAAAGGTATTGATGGACATTGACTTATTTTCCCTAAAGTTGGTCCTTTCAATGGGGGCATGTTGGTGCAACAAGAGGTTATGAACACTTCTTTCAAAGATCTCCTTCCTAAGCATGAATCTTTGGAGAAATATGTTCATGTTCCTTCTAAAAAACACTCCCTTCATGAGGATCCTTTTGTGCAAGAAGATGACATTATCCCTACATTTCCTAGTGATGGCATTTCCTTTTCCAACAAAATTCCAACTAGAGATGATGAATTAATGATAAATGCTTACCCTTCTCCTAAAGTTTGTCTTACCCATAAGCATCCCTTAGAGAAAGAAGATGAAATAATAATCAATTTCCTTAATTCTCTCTCCCCTAAAGATCATATTGAACATATTTTGAGGAAAGAGGATGAGTTTAACACATCTATTGATGCTCTCTCTCCTAAGGATGAGGAATTAATAAACAATGTTATCTCCTCTCCCGAAATTGACAATACTTCAAACATTCCTTTCAACCACCTCACTATTTGGGATGAACCATTAGAAGAAGGTGTAGATTATTCTCTTCCCCATGAGAGAACCCTAGCCAAAGGGGATGAAATCAATATTGAAAACTCCCTTGATAGTTTCTCACCTTCCTTGAATCTCAATCATTCTCCCTCTAAAAATAAAGCATCTCCCTCTCCTCAACTTGGTTCTACTCATAAGGAAACCCTAGTTCAAAACAAGATGGTTAACATCTCTTTCAAAGATCTCCATCTCAAAAGTGAGACTTTAGAGAGTAATGTTGATCCTTCTCCTAGAGAGTTTATTCCCAATGTAGTTCCTTTGATGATAGAGGATGATATGACCTTTCCTAGTATTACTCTTCCTACTGGAACATCAATGCCTACCCCTTGTCTCTCTCCTAAAATTGATTTAATCCATGATAAGATTTTAGTGCAAGAGAAGACTATCAATAATTCTTCCAACACTTTTGTTCATTCCTCTAAACCATCCTCAATCAATTTGATACATGTGAATGAAACACCTAACAAACCTCTCTTCACTGTCCAAGGTACTTGTCCTTCTCAAAATTCTTAACCTTTAAATAATCCTATCTTAGTGGTTCAAGGTGGTTATGCTAATGATTCTTTTTGCACTCCTAAGAAACCTATTATTACTATGCAAGGAGGTTATTCTACTAAGAGCCCTTATGAGTATGCTAAGCAACTGACTAGAGAGAGTTATAATGCGGTTGCTCATACCTATAATACTAGAAATAATAGGCAACCTAATCCTCCTCTAGTTATCCCAACTTCACTTCCTCCTTCCCAACCTATTCTTCCGCAAGCTCCTTGTATTTCACAAATGCTTAGTAAGGACTATGATCTCATAGAACAACTTAAAGCTACCCCTGCTAAGATATCCCTTTGGGATTTGATCCAAACTTCTTCCGCTCATCATGGAATGTTACAAGATGCCTTGAAAGATTTGAATGTTCCTCCACCTAATACATCTAGTAATATAGTGTCTTTGGTTAACTCTGTGATGAATCCTAAGGCTCAAATTGTGTTTACTCAAGATGAGTTGCCTACTAGTGAAATTCAACATCAATATGATCCCTTGATGATTGTGGTTATCATAAATGACACTGCTATAAGACGAACACTGGTAGATAATGGTTCTGGCCTTAATGTGTGTAGCATTAATCTATTGCATAAGATGAATGTGGATACATCCCTTATTGAGCCTGACTCTCGTCCCATTCGAGGCTTTGATAATGTGGCTAAGTCTTCATTAGGTATTATCACCTTACCCATCATAGTGGGACCTGTTACTTTGCCTACTCCTATCCATGTTATGTCGGGAAATCTAACATACAACTTGTTATTAGGGAGACCTTGGATTCACAGTATGCAAGCTGTCCCCTCTACATTGCATAGACAAGTTAAATTTATTTATAATAATAAGACATATACCTTGATAGGTGATACTAATTTTCAAGCTTGTTTGCAAACATCTACTTCCAAAGGGAGTTCTTCTAAGCCTTCCTCTTCTAGTTATGACTCGTTAAACAAGATACCTATGGATGAATCATCACCCTCTGATAATCAAAATTCTTTGGATGAGTCTGAAGTTCCTGAAGAAGATTCTTCTCAACTTGAATCTACACATGAAAAGGCTTTTGATCCTGAGAAGGTTCTCGCAGAAGACGATTGGGGATCTCTTGATTTTAATCCCACCTTTGTAGGTGAGTATAGGGTTCCTCCTAGAGAGCTTAAAGTTAAAAAGAAAGAAGAAACTAGAGATCAATTAGTCTTACCTGAACCTATGAGCAATAATTTTGTGGCTGCTTCTCAAACTTCTTCTCCTCACACCTCTAATTCTGAATAATTTGATTCTTTGTCTTATGAAAAACCACCTTCTCTTTCTGAAATGGCTAATCGTTATGGTCGTAGTTTTCATATTTTGACTAAGAGTGGCTATAGTGGAAATGGTTGTGGTGCAAATGAATAAGGAATTAAAGTTCCTTTAGAGCATAACATGCATGAATATTCATTCGGACTTGGATATAATCTTTCTAAGCCCACCAAAGCATCTAAAAGACCATATCTCAATGTGAATGCTATATTTAGTAGTGACGATGATCTCACTTCAACTAAATCATCTTCTACTTCTATCAACTCTCATTCCCCTCATAAGGAAATCTTGGCAATGAACAAATCTCTTTATGACTCCCTTCAAATTTCTAAATCCACTTATGAATCTTTATCTCCTATTCATCATAAAGTCCTTTCCTCCAGGGATAAGGCTCTAATAAATTACACTCATCCTTCTTCTAAGATTTCTTGTGACTTTTTTTCTTCAATTTTTATCATTTTATACATGTTTTTGATCTCACTTATAGATGAGCATTTAGCATGTCATATTCAAATACCTCATTCAATCTATCATGTCTTTAAATAACATTAATGGCTATTATGTTGCTCATCATTATGTGACATTGGTAGCTCATTTACTGGGGGCTCATTGTCATTCATGATGGTACAATTTCAAGTGCAATCATATTTTTCAAGCAACATAATAGCCTAATTTTTCTATGTTATCTCTTGTTCCTATGGGGTAATAGTGTGGAAATATTGATCATCTTTGCTTTAGAATTCTCTTTTCCTAGATATGGGAGAAGATATGTATTCTCTTTCTTATCCTACCCACTTCTTGTGAGGAGCATTTTACATACACTAATGTCTTGCTTGCATGAACTCATGTGAGTATGTAGTACATTTTTCTTATGTCTAAATCTCTCCCTAGAAGATTGTGTAAGTCCTTCTCATTGTCCTTATCCTTGGGAAGCAATGATCTTTCCTTATTTTTATCTAAGGATCCACTTTTTCCTATTTCGTGGATGGTGTGAACTTTATTACTTGATGTTATTCCTTGTATGCATTTGTTGTTGTTTGTTCAAGGATTCTCTCTTACAAGAGGTGTAAGTCCTTGATTACAACCTCTTTTGCACTTGGTAAAATACATCCATAATGAATTCACTCTCCCAATTGGGTTAAAAAGAGTGTCATCCTTCATTAAGAATCACTTTCACCTCGCAAAAGAAGGAAGTATTGCATTCTTATTCTCTTCTTTGTCTTATTCTAGAAGATGTTATATTTGTCTAAGACAATTCCTCTCGGGGATAGGTGTCTTTTGTACAAAGATCTCTTCTCCTCTAAGGATCTCCTTTACACATACTACAAGATATCCCTTTTCAACTATCTTATCCTTGCTTAAAGAGTGCAAAACTCTCTTGCTTGGATCTATGACATTGTTGCATTTTTGGGGTATCTTCTTTTGTGATGAAGGTAGGTATCCTTGTTCTACTTTGCTTATGACATAAACATTACACTTTTTGAGCAATGGGTCATTCTCAGAACCAGAGCACAGAGTCTTAGAGCGAGATGTCTCCATTTTTCTTTTATGCAAGGTGATTATTCTCGGAACCAGAGCACAGACTCTTAGAGCGAGATGTCATGCTTTTGTACTATACATATACAGGTTGTAGCATACTTGGGCATAGACTCCTATGAGGTGCTTCTAACCTCCCTTACACACACATGCACGAGGTTGAGTGGAACTAGCGGCATAAGGCTAGACTTTCTCACTCTCCTCCCTTACATGGATCACCTAGATAGACTCTAGGGGCTAGTTTTCCATGTCCCTTTTCCCATGGATCACCTAGACAAGATCTAGGGGTGAGAAGTCCATGTTTTCTCTCTCACTATTCCTCTCATGGATCACCAATGTGTGTATTCATGCTTTTTTTCCTTTCTTTTCTTCTCTTTGCATTTTGTTTCCATTTACATCCTTCATCTTGTGTTAGAGAACTCTCAAATCTGCACACTCTTTGTTGTGTTGGAATTGAGATTTAGTCCTCTTTCTTACCAAATGATTCTCCATTAGTTTTTGATCTCATATCGAATCTTCTTGTGAGCATTTGTCATCAATATTCTTTAACAATTCAAAGTGGTAAACATGATACCCTGTTTCAACTCACTAAAATTAGCAAGCCGAAACAGGGGGGGGCATATAGCTACCCTCGAATTTTCATCACCTTCCTTAGTAAGCATTAGGTGATTTTGTGATCTAACGTGTGTTTTGTAGGGTGCGGTTCCTAACTGTGTACTGTAGATACCGCTGGGGGCTTCGTTCGACAGACTTATGGATATATCCTTTTTCAAATAATGTTTACTTTTCTGTACTTTAGCTTGCATATGCACGTAGTGTTCATAAGACCGCTAAAGTGGGGGCTAAATGTAGCGTCGTAAATTGTACACACTTGCTAGGGTGGTACAATTTCACACCTAGTTTAGCACCCACCTTGGCACATTTTGCATTTTGCATTGCATTTCCCATTTAGCACTTAATTAATTAAATTAATTAGGTCTAAGGTTCTATTTTATCATCTCCCATATCATAAAGTTGGGCCCTTTTCATTAAAGTGTGCCCCTTTCATTTTATTCTTCCAATACATCATTTAATCAAAAACCCTAATTAGGTCCTATTTTGAATTTGGGGGCTTGATTTCGGGGGTCAAAACATCTCAAAATCAGTTGTAACTTCGGGATTCGCTCTAAAATCATCATATCCGATGGCCGTGAAAATTTGGTGAAAAGTTGTCAGGACCATGGTGCCCGGCTTGCACACGGTCCCGGACATTTTTCTCGAAATTTTAGGAGCGCAATCCAATCATAAAATAAAGCTTAACCCCAAGAAATTGGCGGGAGATTCAATCTCTAAGTCGGCCAAAAGTTGAGATTAAGACCTAGGGTTTCATATATAAGAGCTCTCTTTCTTCATTGGAGAGGAACAAGATTTTTGGTTTGGAGGGACCTTCTATGTAGTGAAAGAGCAGATCTTTGAAGACTTCAACAACATTCAAACATCCATCCATCAAGCATTCATCAAATTCATTCATCCATTTAGGGCTTTGAAGACATTGAAGAGCAATAGGGGGTCACTGACTAAAGATTGGCTTGTACCCCTCCCTTGGGGTTGGGTATGATTTCATGTTGTTTTCATGTCTTTGCATAAGCTGCATTATATCATTTGTATTCATGCTTTAGATCACTTTGCATCTTGATTTGGAGCATTTACATTATCATTTACAAGCAATTAGGGTTTACTTTCTAGGTTGCTCTAGTTTGCTTACTTGCATTTTAGGATCTTGCACACACACAAGGTCTGCACACACAACTTTTACAATACAACTTGGCTATTCGTGGAGGTGGAAATCACCAAATCAGGGGTTTGACTAAGGCAAAACCCTATATAACCACCCTACAACCCTTTTCAGATATAAGTGCAGATTTTCGAATTCGAAGGATGCCGCAAGTTGCAGATCCGACGGAAGTAGACTGAGACAGGACAACACACCAAATTGTAGAGCAAAAACCTAGGACAGGGGCGTGGGGCACCCTGGTCCTGACAGGATAGGGGTACTGGGCACCTTGGTCCCTCAGACAACAACAGTTTTCAACACTTTTTGACAGCTTTCAGGTTGCCAAAAGGAGCAGTTTCAGGTGCAGAATTAGGTCAGTGGTGCATGCGCCCCCGTCCTGAACATTTCCACTTAGATTTTAACCCCAGGTACACATCTGCATTCTCCTTTTATCCTTGTGTTTATAGCTTTTCATCACTTAATCTCAATCTTGCAATCTTGTTACTAGTTCATACTTGCATTCTAGGGCTAGTAGTTGAACTTGCATCATTTTATCTATCATTTGCAACAAAGGAATAGAAATCCTAATAGGTAGCCCGTGGCTCTCTCTTCCACAAAAAGAAGTAGCCAATTGTGTGATACCTCTAGGCTCTTTCGTATTCCACAAGTGTGTGATTGAAAGTGAGATTAGGGCATGTTTGCTTAGTGTCACTTTTTCCCCCACACACTCTTGACTCCCAATATTTACTGGCTGATTTGGTTCAATCAATATAGAAGACCTTTCCTGGAAGTGACTTGGCAGTATATCAAGTATCTCACCTTCAGGAACCTTAGAGAGGTTTTCACCCTTAGGTACGTCCTTTATTTTTTCTATTTTTTATTTTGACACCACCACAATGTGGTTTTCACCATCAGATCTTTTATTTTTCTTTTATTTTTTGATTTTTGCGACTAAGATACTTGATATCTATTTCTATCATGTTCTCACTATGTTCGCTGGTGGAAGAGTCCATTGGTTCAACTGCATTAAGATAATATGCTAACATGTAGTCATTGACAAAGATAGGTACATTCATAGGTTGGTTTTGGAGACTATAGTCAATTAGTTCAGGATGTACCAAGGACAAAGTTTGAATAGGTTAAAGGGAGTTCATAGTATTATCATCATAAATTTGGACCAACAAGTCGAGTTATAGAAGACTACCTTGTGTAAATGTCTCAAGACCAAGAAGAGTTACAACATGATCATTGAAGTGCACATTAATACTTAGTTAACCAAATTCAATAGACCTACTTCTAGTATTGTTCTCTACGCCAAACTGGACTACATATTGTGGTTCAACAGTAACAAGATCAGTAGAAAGATTCTCAAAATCCATGATAGAGGAGTTAGAGTTTGATGCTGAATAGGTATTGTCATCAAAAGGACTGTTGTCGGAGTCATCAGAGTCATAAGATGAAGTTTCTAACTCTTCTTCAAGTGATTGAGTAAATGTATGTATAGTGTCAACACCTACATCTTTGATGCTGCAAGTTCCTTCGTGATTTAGTTCATTTATCACTTGTATCTAACATACCTATTGACATAACCTTGATGGCTCTATGAATCTCTGTCTTCTACTCCATTCAGCTTCTTCTGGACTAATGACTGGTTCTATTTCCATAGCTTCCAATTCTTCTTGTGTAGTTCCATACCTTATTTGTTTTGTCCTATTAGAGGGAGATATAGTAGGTGAAGATTGTTCTTGTGTTCTTCCTTCTTTCAACTTTTGTTCATAGTCTTCTTGTCTTTTTAGTCTGATTTCTTCTATCTTTGTTTGTAGTTTTAAGCGTATCAGCTCTTGTGTTTCATATGTGATATCATTGGACTCTTCTAGAGTTTCTATGCTAGATGTATTTGAGAGATAATCTGGACCCCATTCATACTCATTCGAGTAAGTTTCTGAATCATCTACTTGTTGTCTACCAGTGTATGTAACTAGAATTTTTCAGTGGTGCAAACAATTCTCTGATTATTTCTACCTCTTCTCTCATATCCTCTGAGACTTCTAATCCTTGTAGTGTTGTAGCTGATACCATTGGAACTTGAGTAGTGACTGTTTTCTCTCTCTTGATTGCTATTTCTTCTTGTTCTTTTTAATACTCTTCTTGAGTCTATTGAGTGTCTACTTCCCGTGATGTTGAAGGTAGTATCTTTTTCCTCCACTTAGACTAATGATAGGAAGTATGTTTCTAGTCTGATGTCTTTCCTGGATCATATCCCAGTCCAACTTTATCATTTGTAGACTTAGTTTGTAGATGAATAGGTTCAATAATACCTTCTTGATTTTTTCGTAAAGGACCAGTACCTGAATATCCCATGCATTGAATCATCTTATATCCTGGACCATATTGTGTTGGAGAAATCTCACAATGTCTTACTTCTTTGTTTTCACTATCTTCTTTGAACAACCATTTGAGAACAACATTGTCTTCTATTTCATCTATAAGGGAAGTAGAGGATTGTACAAAGAGACCATCATATATGACATTTGGAGTCGAAGTCTGTGGCTTCATAACCTCTGATGGTTTTCTTGACTATCTTGGTGATGGAGGAAGAGAGATTAGTGAAAGTAATGATTCTATCTTGTATCCATCCATGCCAATATTTGTGATTTTCAATTTCTTTTCTAAGTCCTTCATCAAGGTTTTTGAACTTTCAGCTGTAGAGGTTGCTTTATTATGAGGCACAAAGGTATCAAAACTCTTTGGCAATGCATTACAGGGGGAGTTTGTATCAGCATGAATATTGACTCAACTCCATTATAAGGAAATTTTAAGCACTGATGATATGTAGATGGATCTGCCTTCATTTCGTGAATCCATGGCCTACCCAATAAGATGTTGTATGAAAGAGGGAGATCAAGCACCTAAAAAATAACATCTCTTTATATAGGTCCTACCCTGATTGGTAATAGTTCTAGACCTTTAGAGGTTCTTTCTTCTTCATCATAAGCTTTGATTGTTATTTTCTTGGCTGGATCAATGACATTTTCAGAAAAGCCTAGCTATGTAAGAAGATTATAGGTACAAATATTCAACCCAACATCCCCATCTATCAAAACATGTTTAACTCAGTGTTTATGGATCATAGCTTCAATGTGCAATGGTTGGTAATGTGGGTGATTCAGTGAGTTTTCATCTTCTTCAGAGAAAGTGAGATAATGAGGCGAAGTCAGGTGACCCACCATAGATTGAAACCGATCAATATCTAAATCTTTTGGGACATTATTAGTGGGCAAGGCTTTGTCTAGGATCTCTTTATGAGTAGAAGAGATTTTGAGCAATTGAAAGATGGAGATTTGAGCATTCATTCTTTTCAATTGTTCGACAATGCTATAACCAAGAGAGAATGATGAAGCCAACTATTTGGATTGAGCCATGGTTGTATCTATTTGTCTGTTCGAAGGAGTTGGTAGGTTTGATGTTGTTTGAGCAGGAGTTGAAGAACTATCTCCTTAGAGAGTGACTTTCTTTTGACCACGGGTCACAACATTTGCATTTTGTGATTCATTTTGTTTATCTTTGATTATGATCACATTGCAATATTCAAGTTGGGAAGACTCAATCATGTTGATCATATTGTCATTACTGGTATAGGTGTAATTGACTTTGGCACCTCCTTTTGACTTTGAAGAATCACCTTTTTCATAAACAAGGGATCTTTAAAAGTTTTGTGATCAACATTAGATGTATGTTTTCCAACAAAAATTTTGCCAGTGTCAATGAGATCTTGAATCTCATGCTTGAGCTTCATGCAATTTTTTGTGTTATGACCTATGTTTCGATGGAATTCACAGTATTCATTCTCTCTCCACCATTTTGGTTTGACTTTGGGATCATATGGCCTAGAATTGTCTGGTAAGGCTATCAGATCGTTTGGTAATAAAGTTTTGAAAGTGGATTCATATGATTCTTCCAGAGGAGTGAAGTCATGTTTAGGTTTTGAAAGCTAAGGTTTCTCTTTAAACCACTCTTTTACTTTCTTCAAAGGATTTTCTACTGCGTTTCAGCTGCTTTGATTGCTTGTGTGCAACTAGCTAGATTAAATATCATGGATTTTTATTTTGCTTTAATAGTGTCTACCACTCCATCATTAACAATGTTTATGTTGTTGTCTTTGCCATATTTCCAATATTTGTTCTTTTCTTTTTTACTAGAACCTTGTTGTGTTTGTTTCCAAAGTGAGATATCTCCTTTCTTTATAAGCACATCTTCCATTCTAAGGGCACTATCTACCATTTTTTTGATTGAAGGGTATACTTGCATTTGGATATTGTATTTCAATTCAGGGATCAAGTTGTTGACGAAGATATCCATCTTCTTAGAATCTGGAATAGGACGTGAATATCTAGAGAACATCTTTCTCCAACATTGGAGGAAAGTGAGAAAGGGCTCTCCTATTTTCTATTTGGTATTGCAAAGCTCTATCATAGTGACTAGATGATGAATGTTATAGGAGTATTATTGTAGAAACAATTGGATTAATTCTTCAAAAGTTTTGATTCCCATAGGTAGGCTTGAGAACCATTCCATAGCTTGCCCTCCTAAACTTCTCAAAAAAAGGCGCATGAGATATGTTTGTTCATGCATGAACTCCATACACAAAGCACAAAATTATCTGACATAGCCTTGAAGATCTGAGTTTTCATCATATTTATTAAATTTTGGAATCTCCGCTCATGAAGGAAATGAAGGCATGTAAAGGTTTTTATCAAATGGAAATGGGCATATCATGTCTAGAGAATATTGTTTTGATGATTTATCCTTGTTTTTTAGTTTTGTGATCTCGGTCTATAGTGCTTGTAATTGTTTGTTTACCATTGCTAAGGGTGTCTCTTCCTCTTTAGTTATGAGGGCCTCAACGTTATAACCAGTAGGAAGTTTAGTGCCTTGCTTTGCTAGTTCTAGAAAATAGTCTTCTTTTTCTCTAGCCATGATAACCTTCATCATTTTTTGGAAATCTTTATCCTTTTGACATTTATGAATATCAATTTTGGTAGATTCAGATGCTTCAGATTTGTCTGATGAGGAATCACTATCAGTAGCCTGGATACTAAGATCATCATAAGCATTGTGTTTAGTAGCTCATCTTTCTTGTTTTATTCTAGATATGGTGGGAGACAAGGGTTGATCATAAACTAGTATATCTGATGATGAACATTTATTAGTGATAGGGTCCTCTACATAAAATGTATCATCTTGATATGAAAAGGATGGTCCTTTGCCTTTGTCAGCTTTCTTACGAGAACTTCTAGTTTGAGTAGGCATTTTTATTGACTGATGTGACCTAAAGTTGTTTGTGATGCAGAAGTCAAGATCAAATTTGGAGCTAGTTGTTCATTTAACATATTGATTGAGAGAACCAACTAAGATTTAGTCTAGTTTTAGGAAATATCTATCCTGTGTAAGACGTTAATCTAAGTTACCTAGTTTGATTTGAGAGAAGTGGCTAAGACCCAATCTGGTTTTAGGAACGATCTATCCTGTGTAAGACGTTTATCTAAGTAACTTAAGTTTGATAAATGGTTGATTGAACTAGCTAAAAGATGATCGACAAAATCGTGCAACACAATGACCGTAGTACACTGTTTAGATTTGTTTATGCTCAAGATGATGATAACCATTTTTATGCTCATTGTAGACTATTTTTAGGCAATTTTGACTGTTCTGGACTGACAAAATCAAAGATTCGTACGACAGGGTTTACAAGTCCAAACAATAGTTTGATAGCTTTAGGACGATGAAAATAGTATTTTGTATGAGTTGCTGCCTAGGTTCGTACGACAGGTGGGTATACCTCAGATGACAAATTAATGAATGTGATGTTTTTTTGTATGACACAGGATCAAAACTCAGATGATACTTCCCTAAGCAGGACAACAGTTTATCAGATTTTTTACAACACATAATTGAGACTCAAATGATAAACTATAAGGCTTGATGAATTTTTGTATGAAAACAGATATGTAGCAGGATGATAAATCAGAAGACTCGTATGATAGTTTACTGGACAGAGACAAGATTTTGATAGATAGAGTTTTCAATGACTGACAACGACCAGTTTTGAGATGAACTGTGTTTTTGATGATTGAGATAGACTAGTTTGTGACATAGACAAAGTTTTGACCACTAAGATAGACTAGTTTTTGATACAGATAGAGTTTTGACCACTAAGATAGACTAGTTTTTGATATGAACAGAGTTTTGACCACTAAGATAGACTAGTTTTTGATACGGACAAAGTTTTGACCATTGAGATAGACTAGTTTTTGATACGGATAGAGTTTTGACCACTAAGTTGTTGATTGTTTTCTCCAGTTTTGGTATTCCAGTTTTAGTTTCAAGGATGAAGATATAGTAAACACACAATATGTATAATGACTTCAATCACAACACGCTAACCCTATGGAAATTGGTGAGAGAAGAAAACCTTTGCTTGCAGACTTAGGTACACACCCAATAGCTAATCAGAATACGGTCACTGAGTCTCATGCAATGGATTCTCAACGCCGTATTAGCCGACTCCAAACACTAATGGGGGCACAAAATGACAAGTATCTTGGGAGAGTTACTATCTCTCTTGCACAAAGATTATCCCCCCTTCATAGGTGAACTAGGTAGCCTCTATCTTATAGTTCTTAGTCAAAAATTTTATTTGAAATTACCCCTTGAAGTCATGCAAGAATGATTGAGGCCTATAGCCCAACAAGGTACCAAAACAAGTTGTAGTCACGTAAACATGATTGAGACTGCGAGGCCCTACAAAATGCTCGATATGAGAGATCTCAAAGAGAAAACTCAAATAATCCCGTCCTCTGAGACTTTAATCAATCAGAGGCCTATTTATTATAGTGAGTTAGAATGCCTAGGTCTGACTGTACTCACTTGGGTTGTTTTCACAGGGTGAATACTTTTTCCCACTATGACAGGCCCGCTAAAGGTACACAAATATCAAACTTAGAAAAAGCCTCAAGGGTCTGGATTTCTAATTGTCTATGCAGATAAGAGCATACTCTCCTACCTCTCATAATTTTCTTAAAACACGAAGGACAGATTTGTTCATTAACTAGATAGCAATTTAGGTGCCTAAAAATGAATTTAAAAAAAATACACAATGTTTACTCGAATCTCCTCAGGCAACCTGCAAAGACAACGAATTAGTAGTCATATTGTATTTGTTTGACAAGCATATTCTTCGACAAGCGTTCTGCAAAAAATTGATTAGGCTGTGAAAATTCTTTAGACAAATGAACAACAAGCTAAGGTCAGCGTGTTATGATCAAAATTGAATAAGAAAACCTGAAGAATGAAATATGCTTTTAACCCCAAAACATAGAATACCGTATGACGATTCTCACCGAGTCGTATGATAATTCATACGAGATCGCATGATATTTGTAGTTTGTCATTTGGGCATATGGGAAATCTCGTACAATATTTCGCATTAACCGTACAGATAAAAAATTAGAAAAAAATAAAAATCTAAAAAATAAGAAAAAGTTAGTCTTCGAGGCCGAAAAGATGTAGTCTTTTGCCCCATGGTGGGCGCTAGAAATATGGTTGTGAAAAGTGGAATAAATCTCTGCATGCTGTAAGACACAACACTTCAATTAAGTCATTGCATGTATGGTTAGACATATATAAGCATGCATAATAAAACCATCACAAATCGACCAATTGCCTTCTAAAAGATGCGAGTATAGACTTGCTCTCAAATTTGTATAAGCAATACCAATGACTAGACTACACCAAGACGAAGGATTTAATCTATATGAGCATCATATTAAGCTAAATGGATGCAAGATTATGCTAGATGGATGAATAGTAAGCTATATGAATTGAAGCAATCATAATTGAACTAAATATGCATAAAGCTAAACTAAGATGCAATAATCTCAAAAAAGAACAATATCTTCAATGACTCTAGAGCAAAAACTATATAATAACAATAAATCTCTAGGGTATTTTGAATAAGAGATGAAGGCTGGATTTATAGAGAATCACAAGAGAGACCAATGGTCAAGATCAATTAGCAACGAGCGGTTGAGATTATTCAAGAAAAAGCACAATTTAGGATAATTGAAATAATTGAGAGATCAGATTCAATTAACCTTGAGATAGATTCCAATTATAGTTTGATTGAAATGCATTCAGATTATAATTTCAAGTTTGCATTGGAGATAAAATTCAATTAATTCCATGCACTTGAGATAAAAATAGGTGATTCCATGCATATTCTTTGATTTATTCAAGAAAAGAGTCTTTTCAATGCAACTGAACTTCTTTTCTTTAAAGCTTTGAGTTCCAATTTTAGAGAATGATTAATAATTCATTTAATTGTTTTTTTGATTTCAAGTTCCTAATTTAGAAAAAGAAATAATATCTCAAGTTTGATTTCTCTCTCAATTCAATTCTTTTATTTTATTTTCAATTTAACTCTTGCTTTGCATATTGATTCCTCTTTTGTAATAAATTAATTCCTTTTTTTATGATTAAATGACAAATTTATTAATTAATTAAATATGCTAGGATATTTAATAAATTAAACAAGATAATTGATCAAAATAATTTACTTGGAATGATTTAATTAATTAAATAAATATTTAATTAATATAGAATAATTCACTTGCCATGTGACATTTAATGATTGAAGAATTAATTGATTGTGGTCTCAAAGTTGATTTAATTGCCTTTGGTTAGGACCCTAGTGATGTTGTCGAGATTAGGGGCCCATGGTTTAGGTGACCATTTTTAGGGTATTACATCGTGCTTCACCAAGGTAGTTTTCATGATGGTCTAGCTTGGATTATAAACAAGCTTTGTTTTTTCTTTATTCATGCTTTTCTCTCCTTTATTCTGGTGGTTCTTCTCATATGTTAAGATGTTCTGTTTCATATGAATGAATTTGTTAAGTCTTGGAAGATGGTGGTTGTCTTCGGGGTCTTGGAAATTGCAGGTGGTATGGTATATGCGGTGGTTTCTTATTTCTCTTTTGCTTACTTGGCTATTTTTATGGGCTATTCTTTGGCTTGGCCTCATTTTGGTTCCATCAGGTTTCTAGCATCCCCTTCTCCTTCTTATATGGATTATTCTTTGTTTTCTCACGGTTCTTATCTTAGCAGGCTCACTTGTAGTGGTTTCTTTTCTTATTCTTTGTCTCATGCTAATAAGTGGCTTGGAGACTTGTTCTTTGTAGACAGGGGTGGTTCGTGGATGAGTTTTTGTGCTGATCTTTCAGTTTTAGGTGGTTGTTGCTCTTCTCTCTGATTTCAATGACATATTATGCTTGTATGCCTCTCATGGAAGCTTCTTTTGTGTCTAATGAAAATATTATGTAATATGGGGAGGGGTTTTGGTGGAATGTGCCCAGGGGGATTTTTGTAATGGGTAGGTAGGCTTTTTGTTATTAGAGCAATACTAAAGGGTTTTCTTATTGGTTCTTTCCCTTCAGTGCTCATTGAACCAAACACCTTGTAAAAATAAATAAATAAATAAATATATATATATATATATATATATATAATTCAATGGTATATCCAGTTTTATCAAAAAAAAAAAAAAAACTCCCATGCATGCATCCACCCAATGTTTCTTTTGGGGGTTTATTATTAGTGTCTCACATGTTTTTAAAACTAGAGTGAAGAGCAAATTTTGGGCATGATAATACATAAAATATCAAATTTCTTTTTCACAACATAGTCATTATTTAAGATATAGTTTCTTTTATTGGGTTTATAAGGATGGATTGCAGATTTCACATCATTATTATGTCTGAAATTGACAGCACTCTTTAGAGTTTACTTGCATCAGATATTTAAGCATTTTTGAAGGGTTTTTATTGGGAGTATTAGTTTTCATCTTTAGGGATTTATTTACCTATTGTTTGGGGTTTTTGGAGGAGCTAAAACATCACTTCTAGACACTCTTCCAATAAATATCAAAGTAGTAAGAAGTTAATTTCTCCCTTGTTTCTTACTATTTTTTTGAATTTATTTCATTTTGGAATGGAAATATGGTTTGAAATAAGAAAACTAAAATTATGGGTGGATATACATTATTTATTTATTTATTTTCCAAATTTAAGTATATACATATGCATATACAAGAGCATACAAATATGTGCATAAAAGAAACTAAGAACCCTTGATGTTTCAAGCATTATGAAGGATAGTGAAATACACAGTTCCTTAAAATCTACAATTATATACAAAGAATGGAAAAATAATCTCATATGTGAGGCCCTACCCCAACCCATCCTATCTCTTCAGTTATTTTCATTTTGGAACTATTTTGGATACTAGTTTGGACACACTATGGATATAGAACTTTTCATGATTCCGCGATTTTGGTAACATTGATATATGTGGATGCTTCATTTCTATGCCTTGTGGATTATAGAATATTATATGATTCTAGATTAGGGTAATGTTGTGATGATGCAGGTTATTATCTGAATTTCAGGATTAGATATAATGTTTGGAAAATGTTTGCATATATTGTAGATGGATCAAATTTTGAGGATTATGAGGAAATTGCTTTGAATTGTGACAAATTATATTTCATAATGTCAAGTCTTTGTAGAATGAATGTATTGTATTCTGATTATGTGATTTTATATTTTATATGAGGCTATTTGGGAAGTACTAATGTTTAAATTGAGATGTGCAGGAAAATATCCATGTGACCATGGAAATATTAGGGAGAATCAAGCCTAGGCCAATGTGCGTTAGTAAAACCAGGGGTTGTCTATTTGGAGAGACAACACCCCGTATGTACTGTATTTTATTCGTAAATGTAAAATGTTGCATGAGTGTAATTTGTATTTATTGGAATATTTAAATTGTTTAAGGGACAATTGCCATGTGTTTATTGTGATGTGGAATTATGTTGTAGTGTCACTTGACACCTATGTAGTATGTTGTGTTGGCAATTTGTCATGTCACCTTTTTGAAGGTTTTATTTTTGTTAATGGTTATATCCCCTAATTATCCTTGAAGGAACCAAGAAATCTAGGTTAGAGAGCCACAAGGAAGGTCAACTCAGAGTTGACCCGTAGGTTAACTTCAGGTGGACTTTCTGAAGGTCAAATCAACTCCTAGAGTCAATTTTAGAGCTTTTTTATTAGGCCTCATGGGGTACCTATGGGTGAAGGCCAAAATTGGCCATGTGTCTTTCCCTTAGGACTTGTTTAACCACCCAAAAAAGTGGTTTTCCCAAGATGGACGAATTCCATCTATAGGAGTGCCATCCTTGGTAGGATAACCTTCTTGGAGATAGTAATCCCTCTTCCCCATTCCATTTCCCTTCTCTAGGCACCTAGGTTAGGGAGTGTGTAAGACCTAGGGAAGACCAACCCAATGGGAGATCACTCACTCTATCCAAGAGGTTGGAAGGAGTGAGAGAGGCCTTCTTAGGCTAAGAATGGAAGCTTAGTGAGCTAATCACCCACTCTCCACTTTTGGAGATTTTTGGAAAAATTTGAAAGGAAAAACCAGTTTTAGAAAATTTAGAGGAATTTGGTGGCCAAGATTTGCAGAAAGTTGTGTGGATTGGGCAGCTCATCTTCAACCAAGTTTAGAATACCTATTGGCAGAATAAGGTTGGTTGTTATCTCCTCTTGTTTATGTTGTTTATGTTAGCTATGTTGTTTTGTTGAAGGAAAGATTTGCTTGTAAAGGAAGTGTGTATGTATAATGTTGTAGAAGGAAATAATGTGTAGTTTTATTTCTATGTTTTTTCTGTTTTGTGTTTTTGTTTTGGGAGTGTCCAAGATCTCCTACTCTTGGGAGAGTAGGATGATCTTGGGGTGGAAGAAGCATGACAGCCTTGGGTGAGAGGCTCTCCTTAAGGAGAGTGATCTCAAGGGTGTCCTTTGTGACCCTTGCTGCATAGCCTTGTGTATGCATTTGGGGGTCATAAGGGGAGAGAAATGGCTTTGAGCCTTTGGGGGGGCATAAGGTGGTTGGGATGAATTCTGATTGAGTATTTGTGTTGCCATGAGGTGGCTTGTGATATTCTTTTTGGCTGCAGTCTCCCCAACGGTACTTGGTCCACTTCCACCCATAGATTTATCTCCACAAATGTGGTGATAGTGTAGCTTGGGATGGGAAAGTGTATGTGTTGTGTGTTTTCCCTATTGTTATGTTGTATTGCTTGGTTGTAACCCGTCTATGCCTTGATTCTCCTAGCTCGGGGGTGGCTTCTGGTAAGCCTAGGCTGGGAGGTGAGCATCCCATGGTCACAGTCCTAAAATTTACTTGCAGGTGGCTTGGGAAAAAGATTAGGAGTTGCAGATTGATGTGTTGCAGACTTCTATTCAGGATTCTTATTTTTATTTAAATGCAAAAAAAAAGAGAAAAAGAAAAAGAAGAGAAAGTGCAGATGTAAATATAGGACTTAAAATGATTCTGTTTCTATTTGAATAAATGTAATTTTTATTTTCTGTGTAAAGATTAGAGAAAGATGACTGTTTAGAAATTCTTCCCATTTTTATATTGGGCTATTGTAACCTATCATTCTGGAAAGTAATGTAAATTTTTATTATATTTTGATGCCTATTGTGTTGTAGAAGACTACATTTAAATTTGGTCTGTAACATGTTTAGTTACTGCAATATTAAAGAAAAGTAACAGAAAAATGCATTAGGATTCCTTATTTACTATTCATTAGTTTATTTACTGCATTAGTAAGGAAAAGAAAAAGAAGTGCAGTAGGGTTATTATTTACTTGCATAGTGTAAATTCTGTAATTTTATGACTGTTTTAAAAAAAGGAGTGAACTAGTATTGTTTTTTTATTTATTTCTCACTATTTACTTGCATAGTTTAGATTTTGTTATTTTATGACTGTTAAAAGAAAACCAGAACTATTTCATTTCTGTAGCAAGTTTAAATAAAAGAAAGAAATAAATAGATCTATTCTAAATGCTGTTAGAAGACTAAAACGGAATGTAGATGGTTTAAAAAAAAAAAAAAAAACTCAGATCAATATAAGGGTTTTAACCCTATTACTTCAACATTTAGTCATATATATATTTCTATATGTATATAAGTATATATATTGAAAATATATACCTATATATATAGAAAATATATATATATAAGATTTCCTGTATATGTATACCTCTGTAACAACGAAATTTAAAAAGAAACAAAAACATGTATTCTGAATCCTGTGCATCTCTGTTACAAATCATATAAAATATAATGCAGAATAAACCCTTTTATCCTATATATATATATATATATATATATATATATATATATATATATATATATTCTGCATCAAAAAAAATATGCTCTGTGGATGCCTGTAGAAGAAAATATCTGCATATTCATAAACGATACTATGCATATTATATATATATATATATATATATATATATAATACACATAATATACATTGGAAATTAAAAAAATGAAAAAAAAACTACATCTTATACCATTTTTATCAACCCACGAAACTTATTAAAAATGTTGCAAAAAAAAAAAAAGGGGAAGCAAGTCTCGCGGGCCACTGTGTGCAACACAGTGGACGGCCACGGCCGAACCACTGTGCTACACACAGTGGGCGGCGCCGAAGGGCACCGCACTGTGTGTAACACAGTGGGCGGTCGCGGCCGCCACTGTGCTACGCACAGTGAACGGCGCCCGCCACTGTGTGTATACACAGTGGGCGGCGGCTATGCCGTCCGCCACTGTGTGTACACACAGTGGGCGGCGCTGCCGCCACTGTGCGTATGCACAGCGGCGCCCGAACCCCTGCGAAAACCTCCGCTCTCCCCGCATGAAACCCTCCGCCTCCGTACCTGCAGTCACATTTCAAAACAAAAAAAAAGAGAAAGAAAACAAAACAAAGAAAAAGGGTTAATATAAAACCCTAACCCATTTCGGGTTAGGGTATAATATGTAAAAAAAAAATAAGGGGTAAAAATAACATAAGACAAGTGTAATATGTAAAAATGCAACCCTAACCCCATTTCGGGTTAGGGTTAGCATTATAAGAATATATATATATACATATATATATGTATATATATATAAATGAATATATTGATATATATATATATATATATGTATATTTATATATACATATATATTTATATACATATTGGAGATTTAGATTTGGGGACATTTAAATTGATTTTAATTTATAATGAGGATTAGAATTTAAGAATTTATAATGTGATATATATATATATATATATATATATATATATATATATATATATATATATATATATATATATATATAAAAGGGAAATTAAATTGGAAATTTAAAGCTAGATTTTAGTATAAAATTTGGGGTTAAGTTTATAATTGAAATATTATGGAATTTTTAAACATTGATTTTAATATATGAAATGGGGTTAATTAATGATAGGATTATTATACGTCCATTTACTCCTTAGGAGATTTGAAATTTTAAAAAAAAAGGATTTAAGAATGAAGGGGTTATCAAAATCGGAAACACCATACATCAACTCGAATAATTTAATTAATTAATCAATAGACTTCCCTAATTATATTTGGGGTATTAGGAAAATTTAAAAAAAAGGGAATTTGTAGAACCAATTTTATGGACCATAAACCCTTTGGGGGTAAGCTTGGGCCAAATTTAATTTAATCGACAAATTAAGAAGTTAGGGAAAATTGGAATTGGCCTTAGCTTATTGTCGGTTTTAGTGGACAAACGACATTGTAGTAATTCGAACCCTCATCAGTTGGATGTATATAATAATTTCGCAGGTGTATCAATTAATCAATAGCATTATCCTTATATGGATTGGGAATGATTTAATACCTTAAGGTAACCAATTATTCCTTGGTCTAATTAGCGACAACTTGTCTTAGGTAATTGAGCTAGCTAACTAATCGGCAATGCAAATTAATCTTCATCAATCAAGTCACTCGCTCGAGTTGGTTATTTAACTTAACCTTAGTAAGTAAGTTAATTACTTCCTAGATAAGACAAAACTTTAAATACAGTCGTTATGTATTAGGATTTATAGCGAGTTCATGACGTCAAAAAAAATTTGTTGTTCCGTTTTTGTGCCCTAAAGTTTGGGCACGACATCTTGGTATCAGAGCAAGGTTTCCAACACTAGGAACCTTTCTCCATTACGTTTCGCTTTAATTATCTAAATTAATCAAATATTTTCTTAAACGGAAAATAAAAATATAAATATATGAAAATTGAATTGTTTAAATTAATTGTTTATTTATTTTATTTTTGTTTCCTCATAGGATGCCTCCGACTACGCGACAAGCTCGCAAGCGCGGAAGGGGTCCTAGGCGTACACGTATGGCACGCGAGGATGTTGCTAGGGAGGAACCGGTTCCAGAAGGGAACCCGGAAGCACCTCCCGAACCACCGGTTGACCCTAACCGAGACATCTTGCTAGCTCTTCAGAACTTGATCGGGATCGTGCAGGATAGGCTTCCAGCAGTGGACCGTCATGCAGACAATCAGAACTCAGGGAGTCATAGATCAGTGGATAGGGAACGGAGTAGGAGTCCACCTCCTAATTCTGTAGAGGGTGAGGCAGAGCATGAGCCAGAGTCCGTTCACCTGCCCGAACCCCCTCCAGTAGCAGCACCTGTGTACTTTGAGAGAGCACGTCAGGAACCAGGAGACCTGATTAGAGAGGTTTTACGCCTCCAGCCGCCATCTTTTGGAGGCACTACTGACGGAGTAGAGGCTGAGGCATGGCTTTTAAGCCTAGATCGGTGCTTCGCATTGCGATCTTATGAAAGCAATCTGAAGGCACGCGTTGCAGTCCACCTTCTGAGATCGACAGCCTCCACATGGTGGAAGCAAGAGGAATTCAAGTGCGGACTCACTGCAGATACCATCACATGGGAAATCTTCACAGAGAGGTTCAGAGAGAGGTACTTGTCAGAGCATTTCCGGCAGCGTAGGATCGATGAGTTCCATGACCTCCAGCAGAAGGGTCTCACAGTGACCCAGTACGAGAGTAAGTTTATTGAGCTCCTACCTTATGTAGATTACCTGAAGGACGAGAAGCTACTCGTCAACCGTTTTGTTAGGGGGCTTAATGCTGGGATAGCAGGACCAGTGAGGATGGCCGCTCCAGGGAGCCTTCGGGTTGCCGTAGAGAAGGCCCTTATAGCCGAGGAGATTCAGATCAGGCCACAGGACACGAGGGATCGGTTCCAGAACCGAAACCCAGCTCCCCAGCCTTTCGGGTTTCAGAAACCCCATTGGAAAGGCAACCACAGAAATGTTTCGGGGTCCCATAAACCCCCTCCTCCACAACAGTCACAGCAGAATCAGAGACAGAGGCCACCTCAGGGACAGCAGGGCTCCAGGCCCAAACAGTGGCAGTCACAGGGTCCTAGGCGTGACCAGAGAGTACAGGGTACATACACACCCCCGGCACGGGCTCAGCAGTCCTCCAGGGGTGGGTACAGTGGTTCTAGCCGGACAAGTGGGCATCCTTTTACTAGGCCTCAGGGTGCACAGTTTCAGGCACGCGGTGCTTGCTTCACGTGTGGAGCCATGGGGCACATGGCGAGAGAGTGTCCACAGGGACAGATGACAGGGAATCAGAGGATGGCAACATCAGAGCCTACAGTTGGGGACATGGGCAAGGCCCATAGAGTCTTCGCAGCGGTTGATAACCGCCAGGCAGAGCACCAGGCCACAGTCATCGAGGCTGCAGGTAAGGTCAGAGGTAGTAGTATTTCTATATTATTTGACTCAGGAGCGACTGACTCCTTTATATCTCCATTGGTTGTGGAGCGTTGCGGGCTAGTGGCAGTAAGGCAAAGTGTCAGCTGGGAAGTGGAGTTAGCTTCAGGAGCTAGAGTGTCAGTGGATTCAGAGGTTAGGGGATGTCCGCTCCAGATTGGTAATACCACCACCTTAGTAGACCTTAGAGTTACACCACTCGGATCTTATGGCGTCGTACTTGGCATGGATTGGCTTTACGCCCACAGAGCCAAGATGGATTGTCGCTTGAAAAAGGTTGAGTGTGAGGATGATCATGGTGCTCCCATAGTAATCACTGGGATTCAGAGACCCGTGTCTCTTCGTATGATATCCGCAATGCAGCTTAAGAGGAGCATGCGGAAGGGATGCCAGTTGTTTGCTATCACAATCAGTGACCGAGAGGAAGAAAATGAGAAGGAGCCTTCCATAGATGATCATCCCATCCTTGAGGCATTTGCAGACGTGTTTCCTGATGAGCTACCCGGTATGCCGCCCAGCAGGGAAATTGACTTCCACATAGATTTGGTACCAGGAGCCGAGCCAGTTTCGAGAGCACCTTATAGGATGACCACTCATGAGCTTAATGAGCTCAAGATGCAGCTAGAGGAACTCTTAGAGAAGGGTCACATCCGTCCTAGCGTCTCTCCTTGGGGCGCACCAGTCATCTTCGTGAAGAAGAAAGATGGATCCCTTCGGTTATGCATGGATTACAGGCAACTGAATAAAGTAACCATCAAGAACCGCTATCCTTTACCGAGGATCGATGATTTGTTTGATCAGCTTCAGGGTGCCAAAGTGTTTTCCAAAATAGACCTGAAGTCAGGGTATCATCAGTTGAGAATTGTGGAAAGTGATATCCACAAGACCGCGTTTCGCACCAGATATGGCCACTATGAGTTCACTGTGGTCCCATTCGGTCTTACGAATGCTCCAGCTGTATTCATGAGTCTCATGAATGGGGTATTCCGCACCTTCCTCGACCGATTTGTGATAGTGTTCCTCGACGACATATTGATCTATTCCCGAAATGAGCAGGAGCATGAGGAGCATTTGAGACAGGTTTTGCAGTGTTTGAGGGATAACCAGTTGTTCGGCAGTTTGTCGAAGTGTGCCTTCTTTAGATCAGAGGTCAAGTACCTAGGGCATGTTATATCTGGTGATGGGATCTCAGTTGACCCATCAAAGATTAGAGCCATCATGGATTGGCCGGCACCTACCAGTGTGACAGAGGTCAGAAGCTTCATGGGTTTAGCAGGATACTATAGACGTTTTGTGGAGGGATTTTCCAGAGTTGCACACCCCATCACATCCCTCCAGCGAAAAGGGAAGAAATTCGAGTGGACAGAGAAGTGTGAGAGGGCTTTTCAGGATCTAAAAAGGGCCCTTACTAGTGCACCTATTCTTATCGTGCCAGACCCCACGGCCGACTTCATGGTATGCACGGATGCTTCCTTAGATGGATTGGGAGCAGTTCTTATGCAGGAGGGTAGGGTTATAGCATACGAGTCCAGGAAACTTAAGACTCACGAGCTTAACTACCCTACGCACGACCTAGAGCTTGCGGCAGTTGTACATGCACTTGTGAGGTGGAGACACTTCCTTTTAGGTCATCACTTCGAGCTTCATTCAGACCATCAGAGTTTGCAGTATATCTTCACCCAGCCTAACCTTAATGCACGTCAGAGGAGATGGATGGAGTTCCTTTGTGAGTATGATTTTGATGTTCATTACATCAAAGGAAAGGAGAATGTGGTCGCAGATGCCCTAAGTAGGAGACGACATGAGGTTTACACCATATCCATGAGCACTGATTTGAGAGACCGTATTTTGCAGCAATTGCCAGAGGATGATTGGTATCTTGAGGTTTGTCAGAGGATCCGTAGTCAGGAGACCCTGGAGGGGAAGTTTGTGGACTACTCTTTGGAGTCTGATGGTTTATTACGCCATAGAGGGCGCATTTATGTACCCTCTTCTGGGGGTTTGCGAGATTTCATTGTCATGGAGGCTCATAGAGCTCCTTATGCAGCACATCCTGGGGTTAAGAAGATGCATGCTGACTTGAGGCAGTTATATCATTGGCCAGGAATGCGGCAGCTTATCGCCGAGTTAGTAGCCCGATGCCTTGAGTGTCAGAGAGTCAAGGCAGAGCACCGCCATCCAGGAGGGTTACTCCAGTCCCATGCTATACCAGAGTGGAAGTGGGATACTATATCCATGGACTTCATTATTGGTCTTCCTATGTCATCGCGTCGCCATGATGCTATCTTGGTGACAGTTGACAAATTGACCAAAGTAGCCCACTTCTCACCAGTTCGGACTACCTTCACAGCTCCAGCAGTGGCACAGGTGTTCTTACGAGACATTGTTAGGCTTCATGGTGTCCCACGCAAGATTATCTCTGATAGGGATTCTCTCTTTACATCTTCCTTTTGGAAGGCATTACAGGCAGCGTTGGGCACTAAGCTCAACTTCAGCACAGCCTACCATCCAGAGACAGATGGCCAGACAGAGCGGGTTAACCAGGTGTTAGAGGATATGCTCCGCATGTACGTCATGGATCATCAGACCCGATGGGAGGAGTACCTGCATTTAGTAGAATTTGCCTATAATAATGGGCATCACACTTCTTTGGGGATGCCACCCTTTCAGGCCTTGTACGGCAGACCATGCAGGACACCTTTGAGTTGGGATCGTATTGAGGACAGAGTGGCCATAGGCCCTGAGTTGGTCCGTGATATGGAGCAACAGGTAACTTTGATTAGACAGCGCCTTAGAGAGGCACAGGATAGGCAGAAGAAATATGCCGATGCAAAGAGGATAGACCGGAGTTACATGGTTGGGGACAGAGTTTTCCTGAGAGTGCGACCGCATAAGAGTCCAATCCGCTATGGAAAGGGTTCTAAGCTCGCACCTCGCTTTGTTGGACCCTTCGAGATCCTTGAGAGGATAGGACCAGTTGCTTATCGCCTAGCTTTGCCACCTAGCCTGTCACGCATCCACGATGTGTTTCATGTGTCAGTTTTGAGAAAATATATCTATGATGAGTCTCATATTTTAGATTGGGGTGCCTTGCAGGTGGAGTCGGACGGGCAGTTAGCCTTGGAGCCCATTCGCATTTTGGCACGCCGGACGTTGGCCCTTCGAGGTCGAGAGCTGGACCAGGTTAGGGTCCAGTGGGATTGCTATGATGAGGTTACAGCTTCATGGGAGGATGCAGCACGTATGAGATCACAGTACCCTCATCTTTTTGATGAACTCCAGGAGGACGTTCATACCTAGAGGGGGAGGGTGTGAGGCCCTACCCCAACCCATCCTATCTCTTCAGTTATTTTCATTTTGGAACTATTTTGGATACTAGTTTGGACACACTATGGATATAGAACTTTTCATGATTCCGCGATTTTGGTAACATTGATATATGTGGATGCTTCATTTCTATGCCTTGTGGATTATAGAATATTATATGATTCTAGATTAGGGTAATGTTGTGATGATGCAGGTTATTATCTGAATTTCAGGATTAGATATAATGTTTGGAAAATGTTTGCATATATTGTAGATGGATCAAATTTTGAGGATTATGAGGAAATTGCTTTGAATTGTGACAAATTATATTTCATAATGTCAAGTCTTTGTAGAATGAATGTATTGTATTCTGATTATGTGATTTTATATTTTATATGAGGCTATTTGGGAAGTACTAATGTTTAAATTGAGATGTGCAGGAAAATATCCATGTGACCATGGAAATATTAGGGAGAATCAAGCCTAGGCCAATGTGCGTTAGTAAAACCAGGGGTTGTCTATTTGGAGAGACAACACCCCGTATGTACTGTATTTTATTCGTAAATGTAAAATGTTGCATGAGTGTAATTTGTATTTATTGGAATATTTAAATTGTTTAAGGGACAATTGCCATGTGTTTATTGTGATGTGGAATTATGTTGTAGTGTCACTTGACACCTATGTAGTATGTTGTGTTGGCAATTTGTCATGTCACCTTTTTGAAGGTTTTATTTTTGTTAATGGTTATATCCCCTAATTATCCTTGAAGGAACCAAGAAATCTAGGTTAGAGAGCCACAAGGAAGGTCAACTCAGAGTTGACCCGTAGGTTAACTTCAGGTGGACTTTCTGAAGGTCAAATCAACTCCTAGAGTCAATTTTAGAGCTTTTTTATTAGGCCTCATGGGGTACCTATGGGTGAAGGCCAAAATTGGCCATGTGTCTTTCCCTTAGGACTTGTTTAACCACCCAAAAAAGTGGTTTTCCCAAGATGGACGAATTCCATCTATAGGAGTGCCATCCTTGGTAGGATAACCTTCTTGGAGATAGTAATCCCTCTTCCCCATTCCATTTCCCTTCTCTAGGCACCTAGGTTAGGGAGTGTGTAAGACCTAGGGAAGACCAACCCAATGGGAGATCACTCACTCTATCCAAGAGGTTGGAAGGAGTGAGAGAGGCCTTCTTAGGCTAAGAATGGAAGCTTAGTGAGCTAATCACCCACTCTCCACTTTTGGAGATTTTTGGAAAAATTTGAAAGGAAAAACCAGTTTTAGAAAATTTAGAGGAATTTGGTGGCCAAGATTTGCAGAAAGTTGTGTGGATTGGGCAGCTCATCTTCAACCAAGTTTAGAATACCTATTGGCAGAATAAGGTTGGTTGTTATCTCCTCTTGTTTATGTTGTTTATGTTAGCTATGTTGTTTTGTTGAAGGAAAGATTTGCTTGTAAAGGAAGTGTGTATGTATAATGTTGTAGAAGGAAATAATGTGTAGTTTTATTTCTATGTTTTTTCTGTTTTGTGTTTTTGTTTTGGGAGTGTCCAAGATCTCCTACTCTTGGGAGAGTAGGATGATCTTGGGGTGGAAGAAGCATGACAGCCTTGGGTGAGAGGCTCTCCTTAAGGAGAGTGATCTCAAGGGTGTCCTTTGTGACCCTTGCTGCATAGCCTTGTGTATGCATTTGGGGGTCATAAGGGGAGAGAAATGGCTTTGAGCCTTTGGGGGGGCATAAGGTGGTTGGGATGAATTCTGATTGAGTATTTGTGTTGCCATGAGGTGGCTTGTGATATTCTTTTTGGCTGCAGTCTCCCCAACGGTACTTGGTCCACTTCCACCCATAGATTTATCTCCACAAATGTGGTGATAGTGTAGCTTGGGATGGGAAAGTGTATGTGTTGTGTGTTTTCCCTATTGTTATGTTGTATTGCTTGGTTGTAACCCGTCTATGCCTTGATTCTCCTAGCTCGGGGGTGGCTTCTGGTAAGCCTAGGCTGGGAGGTGAGCATCCCATGGTCACAGTCCTAAAATTTACTTGCAGGTGGCTTGGGAAAAAGATTAGGAGTTGCAGATTGATGTGTTGCAGACTTCTATTCAGGATTCTTATTTTTATTTAAATGCAAAAAAAAAGAGAAAAAGAAAAAGAAGAGAAAGTGCAGATGTAAATATAGGACTTAAAATGATTCTGTTTCTATTTGAATAAATGTAATTTTTATTTTCTGTGTAAAGATTAGAGAAAGATGACTGTTTAGAAATTCTTCCCATTTTTATATTGGGCTATTGTAACCTATCATTCTGGAAAGTAATGTAAATTTTTATTATATTTTGATGCCTATTGTGTTGTAGAAGACTACATTTAAATTTGGTCTGTAACATGTTTAGTTACTGCAATATTAAAGAAAAGTAACAGAAAAATGCATTAGGATTCCTTATTTACTATTCATTAGTTTATTTACTGCATTAGTAAGGAAAAGAAAAAGAAGTGCAGTAGGGTTATTATTTACTTGCATAGTGTAAATTCTGTAATTTTATGACTGTTTTAAAAAAAGGAGTGAACTAGTATTGTTTTTTTATTTATTTCTCACTATTTACTTGCATAGTTTAGATTTTGTTATTTTATGACTGTTAAAAGAAAACCAGAACTATTTCATTTCTGTAGCAAGTTTAAATAAAAGAAAGAAATAAATAGATCTATTCTAAATGCTGTTAGAAGACTAAAACGGAATGTAGATGGTTTAAAAAAAAAAAAAAAAACTCAGATCAATATAAGGGTTTTAACCCTATTACTTCAACATTTAGTCATATATATATTTCTATATGTATATAAGTATATATATTGAAAATATATACCTATATATATAGAAAATATATATATATAAGATTTCCTGTATATGTATACCTCTGTAACAACGAAATTTAAAAAGAAACAAAAACATGTATTCTGAATCCTGTGCATCTCTGTTACAAATCATATAAAATATAATGCAGAATAAACCCTTTTATCCTATATATATATATATATATATATATATATATATATATATATTCTGCATCAAAAAAAATATGCTCTGTGGATGCCTGTAGAAGAAAATATCTGCATATTCATAAACGATACTATGCATATTATATATATATATATATATATATATATATATAATACACATAATATACATTGGAAATTAAAAAAATGAAAAAAAAACTACATCTTATACCATTTTTATCAACCCACGAAACTTATTAAAAATGTTGCAAAAAAAAAAAAAGGGGAAGCAAGTCTCGCGGGCCACTGTGTGCAACACAGTGGACGGCCACGGCCGAACCACTGTGCTACACACAGTGGGCGGCGCCGAAGGGCACCGCACTGTGTGTAACACAGTGGGCGGTCGCGGCCGCCACTGTGCTACGCACAGTGAACGGCGCCCGCCACTGTGTGTATACACAGTGGGCGGCGGCTATGCCGTCCGCCACTGTGTGTACACACAGTGGGCGGCGCTGCCGCCACTGTGCGTATGCACAGCGGCGCCCGAACCCCTGCGAAAACCTCCGCTCTCCCCGCATGAAACCCTCCGCCTCCGTACCTGCAGTCACATTTCAAAACAAAAAAAAAGAGAAAGAAAACAAAACAAAGAAAAAGGGTTAATATAAAACCCTAACCCATTTCGGGTTAGGGTATAATATGTAAAAAAAAAATAAGGGGTAAAAATAACATAAGACAAGTGTAATATGTAAAAATGCAACCCTAACCCCATTTCGGGTTAGGGTTAGCATTATAAGAATATATATATATACATATATATATGTATATATATATAAATGAATATATTGATATATATATATATATATATGTATATTTATATATACATATATATTTATATACATATTGGAGATTTAGATTTGGGGACATTTAAATTGATTTTAATTTATAATGAGGATTAGAATTTAAGAATTTATAATGTGATATATATATATATATATATATATATATATATATATATATATATATATATATATATATATATATATATATATATATATATATATATAAAAGGGAAATTAAATTGGAAATTTAAAGCTAGATTTTAGTATAAAATTTGGGGTTAAGTTTATAATTGAAATATTATGGAATTTTTAAACATTGATTTTAATATATGAAATGGGGTTAATTAATGATAGGATTATTATACGTCCATTTACTCCTTAGGAGATTTGAAATTTTAAAAAAAAAGGATTTAAGAATGAAGGGGTTATCAAAATCGGAAACACCATACATCAACTCGAATAATTTAATTAATTAATCAATAGACTTCCCTAATTATATTTGGGGTATTAGGAAAATTTAAAAAAAAGGGAATTTGTAGAACCAATTTTATGGACCATAAACCCTTTGGGGGTAAGCTTGGGCCAAATTTAATTTAATCGACAAATTAAGAAGTTAGGGAAAATTGGAATTGGCCTTAGCTTATTGTCGGTTTTAGTGGACAAACGACATTGTAGTAATTCGAACCCTCATCAGTTGGATGTATATAATAATTTCGCAGGTGTATCAATTAATCAATAGCATTATCCTTATATGGATTGGGAATGATTTAATACCTTAAGGTAACCAATTATTCCTTGGTCTAATTAGCGACAACTTGTCTTAGGTAATTGAGCTAGCTAACTAATCGGCAATGCAAATTAATCTTCATCAATCAAGTCACTCGCTCGAGTTGGTTATTTAACTTAACCTTAGTAAGTAAGTTAATTACTTCCTAGATAAGACAAAACTTTAAATACAGTCGTTATGTATTAGGATTTATAGCGAGTTCATGACGTCAAAAAAAATTTGTTGTTCCGTTTTTGTGCCCTAAAGTTTGGGCACGACATCATAGACTTTTATTTTCAAATTTATGTTACTATATTTTATAAACAAAACTTGTTCAGAAAAATGGATTATTTATTGTAGATAGGAGCATAAAGACATGTGGAATAATTTATTTTATTTTAGGAGAAACATATACACACAACCATATGTATGCATGTGAACACTTATGTTGTTTGTTGCTCTATAGTTGAAGAACTTTTCAATAGGTATAAAAATCAGCATGCATGTATTAATGGGATTTGATTGACATATGTATATAAGGATGGATAAATTAAGCTATCTTATAAATGATTAAATGCATACAACTATCTAGATTCCTTAAATGCATGAAAGATAGATAGTTGAGTTTATCCTCATATGCATAAAAAGAGGTATTCATTTTAAGAAATTGTGCATGATTCACAATAGGAAAAAGGATGCATGAAGATTTATAGTCTCATCAAAAGGAGAGATATCTCTCTATCACATGCATGTTTGTTAATTATATCATTATTGAACAAATGAATTTATGCAAAATACATGTTTGCTTGAGTGTTTCCTTTAAGGAGAGGAGTTTTCTTTTTCTTTGTGAGTTAAGAGTTTACAATTTTAGGAATGGGTGTTGAATATGGAATAACAGAGAAGGCCAATTCTGTTTTCAAGATCTTGCTTGAAATATTAAAGTACTTTGGCCAAAGTCATATATTAATTGAAATAGATGAATTAGCTTAGAAAAATCTATTAACATGGTTATATATTTCTCTACCATATCTTGATAATAAGAAATTGTATTTCATACAAACAAATGCATGTAGGTATATCAAGATGCACTAGGTTTCCTTCCTGCCTATTGTTTCCATGTAGCTAGGCATTTCATGTAGGGACGGTTATCTTTCATATTGTGAGAGACTTTGGGGAAGCGTTAGCTTCATGGTTGGGCGGAAAAGTGCTTGAGCCATGTTCTCAACTCTCGAGTTCCGGATGACAAATGTGGTAGATGGCACTTAGAGGCACATGATTTATTTTCATATCTTTATTATTCTTTGTTTATGCTAGTATAGTGCATAATGTTCTTGTATTGAGTTATCTCTTAGGCATGTGGGCCTATGATGTAATTATTATTCATCTCTTGTAGATGTTCTTACACCTCGATTAAGCACTACATAATTGAGATGTATTGACATTAATTGTGTACATTGAGATATTATTTTTTATTTTTATATTTTTTGTAATTATGAGTAATTACTTAATTGTGAGATTTACTTTAAGACTTGTATTCCTTACATCTATGGAGTGAAATGACTAGAATTCAAATGGATTATGAAGACCAATGCTAGGATTTGCATATAACTCAAATGGTGACAACTCTAAAGTAAGAAAAAGGTAACTCTAGGTCTGAAAATGATTATGTAGGCAAGATTAACTTGTGCTATGATGGATAGACACAATGATAATGATCTAGAAAAGAGGGCATGCTAAGATAGGAGATGATGTACTCCAAGAAAGTTTAACCTATCCCAAGATATTGATATGTTTCCAACTCAAGTATGATAAACCTCAAGTGGTAAAGGTGATATGATAGACCATGTTTGATTCAAGACTTAAGGAGAGTGACTTGAAAGTTTTGTTTGACCCATGATGGATATGAAAGGACTAAGGATATGATTGAATGGGGTGATCAAAATATGCAAGGACTGATATATAAGGGCTGAAGGATGCAACCTAAAAGATTAGAACTAAAGAATGAGTCAATGCGATTTATTTTGTAAAGTTTGAATTCCAAGTGTAGTGTTTGACTATGATTAAAATTGTTTGTTTTGAACACACACATAAAACATGGAAGACAAAATGCTTTGGATGATTCTCACAAAATCAAAGTAAAAGTTTGGATGGGGCCTAGATTAGCCCTAATTTTCCACTGGTCTCAACAAATTTGAAAACACTTGTAAGCATGTACAACCTAGATTGGAATGAGGATACTTAGTGCTAATTCCCCACTTGGATTTCTCCAAATACTAAAACAAAGCTGATAGAAAGAGATTTGGTGGCACTAGATCCCCCTTACATGGCACACACTTCTCGGGCACACAAAAATCTCATACCTCAAAGATTTGAAGACCTTATGAACCGAGGGGCATTTGTCTCGAAAAATGAATAGTAGAAATGTGGGGTGGCTTCGAATGACCGACCTCCTACACTAGTAGGAAAAATGGTATTCTGGCTTCTACAATAATGATTCATAGTAATTATTCGAGGAACACCACCCACACAGATTCTCAAAGAAAGCCACTTAAGACTTTTACTAAGCTTATCAGTGCAAAGGGGGCCTTTGCATAGTCTAATTCACTCAACACTCCAGTTGTGTAACCAGTTTGGACAAGCTTTCACTTGCTACCCATTTGTATAGTAGTTCAAAAAACACCACTCGAAACACGTTGGAAGAGACGATAACTCCAACATGTCCTAGTTTTGAAACTCTCTTATGAGGTGATGAGGCCCACAAAAGGTTCTTCTCTACTAAAAATAAAAAAGAGAGTGTTCTTAATCACCTTTCTCTTACACCCAAGATCCACGAAGGCAAGGGGAGACGATACTCGATGTAACGATGGGTCCACCCTACAGATGTGCAAGCGCACCAATCACAAAAAATAGTTGTTCTTTATAAGCACCAAAATAAATTGTGATTTAATCTAAGATAAGACAATTAGTTTCAAATCATCATTTCACTGACATGCATCCTGTATCAAATAATATTAGTAGTTTCTCATATTATAGTCTTCGACAAATGATGATAACTTGCACAAGTTCACAAAAATCAGTCCTCAAAATAAAAAAGTAAAACACTACCCATACTAAGTAAAAAACTAATGAACCTTAATGACAACACTAATGAACTAACAAAACTAACAAAACACTAACAAAGGCTAATAAATGTTAAGGAAGCTAATTAACAAACTAATAGAATTAACTAACAAATCTAATTAAATCTGAACTAACAAATTATAAATCTAATTTCCAAATTAATAAAGTCTAACTAACAAAATTTTTAAAGTCTAATTAACAATTTAACTAATTAAGATCTAATTAAAAAAATTTAAATCTAATTAACAAACTAAATTAAAAACTACAATTTAATAAATATTGATGTTATGTGTTGTGGTTGACTTTGTGTTTATGTTTCATGCATTAATCTTTACCAGTATAGCAATTAACTGTTAATACTGTCTACCGACATACTTAACTAGTTTGCCGGTATTAAGCATTAAGTTGGTTAAGTTGTTTTTGGTTTGAAATTTGTTGACAACTGATTCACCCTCAGTTGTCTCTGGGACCTAACAATTGGTATTAGAGCCTAGTCCTATTTTTGTAGAAGTTTAACAACTTGAGGAGATCTAATGACTACTAATTATTTCAGAAAGGACAGTCCTAAACTTGATGGAACCAACTATGGGATATGGAAGATCAGGATGGAGACACATCTAAATTGCATTGGTAAAGACATCTGGGAAGTTACAAAGAATGATCCCAAATAGCTTTAGCAGTAGACCTATCTGATAACCATTCTTTGTAACTTCCCAGATGTCTTTACCAATGCAATTCAGATGTGTCTCCATCCTGATCTTCCATATCCCATAGTTGGTTCCATCAAGTTTAGGACTGCCCTTTCTGAAATAATTAGTAGTCATTGGATCTCCTCAAGTTGTTAAACTTCTGCAAAAAGAGGACTAGGCTCTGATACCAATTGTTAGGTCCTAGAGACAACTGAGAGGGGGGGGTGAATCAGTTGTCAACAAATTTCAAACCAAAAACAACTTAACCAACTTAATGCTTAATACCAGTAAACTAGTTAAGTATGTCGGTAGACAGTGTTAACAGTTAATTGCTATACTGGTAAAGATTAATGCATGAAACATAAACACAAAGTCAACCACAACACATAACACCAATATTTGTACGTGGAAACCCTATAAGGGGAAAAACCACGGTGGGAAACCTTACCCACAATCAGATGATACTACTACAGATAGTAAATGTACATAAATGGGGCCTGCACATGCAGAAAGGCCAACAGCTTAGAGCTCATTGCTCAATCACAGAATGGGAGTCACACTGACTACAGTTGGATGGTTAAATCCAATAAGAATGTACTGCACAAAATAGCATCTTCATATGCTGGATTCAGTACCGGTGTAATACTGATATGCTTTCACAAAAACCTAGCTTCACCTTCAAATGATGTCTTCATGTATAGCTCTTCTTAATCTCGCATATACCTTCTCACAATTATTTTTTGTATTGCACATTCGATCTTACAAATAAGATCTTACATTTATACCATAACCTAAGACCAATTTTAGTAGGTCGGCTCTACAAGATATTACAATAAATTTTTTTTACAAACAATATAATATCTGATGCAATAACCAATTAAACATGTCAGCTTAATGCATTTACAACAATAATAAATCATCTCCATAGTGTGCCATGCTGATCTGGAAAACATAAACCTACTGGTGTAACCCTGGACCTTTTGCCGGTAAAAGAAAATATGCAAATATGAATATACCAATAATTAATTCTTCAAAACAAAGTGTCCACATGATGTCTTCGACATTACCAAGTGTCTTCCATATCATTCCAAGTGTCGGTGATCATTATATCCTATCGGTGAACCATATACCAGTAACTGTGCAATAGTTACTTGCTTGTCGGTGAGTGTTGTTGGATCTCCAAAGTGCTAGTGTTTTAGTAGGTGTTGACATCAATGACAAAACCAAACCAAAATTCCAACAATCTCCCCCTTTGGCATTGATGGCAACACAAGATGGAAAAACCATCAAAGTGCCAGAATAGAAATGCCAAATACCAAAAACCAACAATCTCTCCCCCTGGGAGCAACATGTGTTATCCAAAGTTTTTCAATACCAATCTCTCATTAAAGATAATGTGTTTTTCCATAGATATCTCTCCCACTTTGACATCAAATGCCAAAGTTATAATAATAAAACCAAGTTCATATACAAAATACCAATCAATTCAATATACCAACTACTCCCCCTGAGAAGTAGCTTCCTCATCAAAGACCAGAGTAAAAGATTTGTCTTTTGATTCTGTCGGTTGATGACAATCATCAACTGTCTAAGTCTCTACCAGTGGTGGTATGACTCCAAGCTGATCTATGAGATATTCAAAAGTCTCCTTAGGCAAAGGTTTTGTTAAAATATCTGCAAGCTGTTCTTTAGTATTCACATAAACCAGTTTTATCTCTTTTTCTTCAACTTTTTCCCTTAGAAAATTCAGTTTGATAGAAACATGTTTTGTTTTAGAATGTAATACCAGATTCTTAGATATATCAATTGTTGCAGTGTTATCATAATATATAGTAATAGGTTCCTTGCATTTTACCTTTATGTCTTTCAACATTTGCTTAAGCCATAGTACCTGTGTACAGTTAGTTGTTGCTACAACATATTTTGATTATGTTGTTGATAAAGATGTACAACTCTATTTCTTACTCAACCAAGAAACTAATCTCTTTCCAAGAAAGAATGCTCCGCTGGTGGTGCTTTTTCTATCATCCACATCTCCTACCCAATTTGCATTTGTATATGTACATAGATCAAAATTTTCATCTCTAGGATACCATAATCCAAGATTTGCAGTGCCTTGTAAGTACCAGAAAATCCTTTTTACTACTGATTCATGATTTTCTCTAGGATTACTTTGAAATCTAGAAACAATACATACTGCATTCATAATATCAAGTCTAGTTTGTGTCAAATATAGTAAACCTCCTATCATAGATTTGTATCTAGTTGGATTAATAGGTGTAGATTCATCCCTTTGAAATAATTTGTCATTTGTAGTCATAGGTGTGCTTACCGGTTTAGAGTTCTCCATCCCAAATTTCTTTAGTAACTCTTTCAAGTACTTAGAAAATTTAAATCTAATTAGCAAACTAAATTAAAAACTACAACTTAATAAACTAAAATAAAAACAAACCAAAATCTAAAAAATTAATAAAAAAAGGAGAAATCTCACAAAGGAAAGAGACCTGCATGGGCTGTAAAAGGCCTATGTAGGCTCTTTAATAGGCCTGTGTGGGCTCCAAGAGGCCTACGTAGGTCTCTTAAAGAGGCCTGCATGGGCTATAAAAGGCCTAGACAAGTCTTTAAAAGGCCTGTGTAGGCTGTAAAAGATATCCATAGGGAAGTTGTATTAAAAAAATATTTTCCCAGCGAAAATGCGAATAGCAGATGTATATGCGAAAAGCATATTCATTTCTGCAAAACCCTCGAAACATCCTTGAAAGCAGGGGAGGAATAATGGCGATTGGCAAAGCAGAATAAATTTACATAAGGTACATAAAAATGCTGTGAGCACCTCAAACAGATTTACAACTCTGAATGCCTCTCAATCATGCGCTACAGGAGAAAATTTGATTAATTTACAGCTTAATGATATATGCAAAAGGGTTGCCAGGGTTCCAAGGGGTCCCCCATCTAGCCAGAGAAATGTAGGTGAATTGGCATCTTCCTCAGTTATGATAGCTAACCCGATCTAGAGAAGGACACATCGAAACCCTAGGGCACCATTAAAGAGACAGGAAAATCCTTTAACACACAAGAGAAAGGAATTTCTTACCATCCCGAAGGCTTCTTTGGACAATTGTTACCCTAACAAAGGTAGTGTTTCATATTCACAATACATTCATGTGGACAGATTCTCTTGAACCCAAAACAATGTTGCATCAGGGGCAAACAGAATAAAATTAGGGTTAAGAAAACCCACCATGAAAAGCTCAAAGTCAGTGGTCCAAAATCTGTGCAAGGATATAACCCAAAATCAGAGGAGATGGAAACCTCTAGCCATCACAATTCTAAGGAAATTAAGCACCCTATGTCGGATCTACCTTCAAATTCCCTAGCTACTCCTAACAGGTTGGTCATTGAAATTGATAATTATACTCAGGCTAGGTATCAAATGCATTGCAGTGATAAAATAATCTTTGCTCGGTGGAAAGGCTACGGGATCTCATCGGAACAAATTGCTAATTGGGTGTCATCCTCCTTCAATAACCAGGTAAGAATCGACATCCTTCCTGATAATTTCTTAGCTATTGAATGTGGTAATCAGAATCTTAGAAATTCATTTCTTAGTGAGGATATATTAAAATTTAAAGGTCTAGGGTTTGATTGCTGGGAATGGCAACCTCTCTTTCTCCTATCTCAATTCAATTCCTGCATGGTTAATAGAGAAATTTCACTTGATAAATTCCTTATAGAATTGCACAATAATGAATTTTTAAGAATAATAGGCAACAAAATAGGTAAATTTGTCAAAGTCCAAAAATCAGCCCTAATCTTCTTTAACCAGCTCTTAATCGTTAAAATGAATATTAACATTAAATCTTTAGAGCCTATAACTTTAAAATGTGATAAATCTTGTTTAACCCTAGAATTACCCTTTTATAATGGTCTCTTCGAAGATTCTATGCCAAGGAAGATCCCCTCTGAGAAACCTTTCCCTGTATCGTTGCTCAAGTCTAATGGCGCTCCATTCAGATTCGTGGAAGGAGGGGGTTTTACCCTAGAGGGCTATAAGATTGATATTAACCCTAATCATCTTACCTCTAACCTATATCCTCATAGCTCCCCTATTAAGCCCTCTCACTTCCCTCTTCCTTCACTACTAACTATAAATTCACCTATAGCTGACTCTCTTCTGGGGGATCGAGATCTGGAAGATGGTGAAATCAATGAGATTGTCCCCGAGGAAGAGCAGCTCAGCCTAGCAATTTTGTCATCATCTAGCTCTCTCATTCCATCAGAGAGGCTAAGTCCCTTGGGGTCTCCCCCTTTAATGGAACAAATTTCCTCTAAGCAATCAATAGAGCTGGATTGGCTATCCCCGGATCCACGATTGGCATCCTTATAGGGTCAACCAATCTCTCTAGTCTCAAGTATGGAGGGCTTTGAGGAGGCAGAGGTTTTCCCTCCATCTCTGAAGGCTATTTTTGGTCCAATTGTAGAATCTAAGAATGATTGAGGGGCTAGGGAAGTTAAAATCATTGCCAATTTTGTAGGAGAAGAAGTAGTAAATGACCTCATCGACCTATTGGTTGATGAAATCTATGATGATGAGGAGTTGGAAATACAAAGGGATTTCTTGGTCAAAAATCTTGTGGATGTTACTAGAGTCGACTTAGAAATAGATGAACTCTTTGTAGCATTAGATAACTTAGAAAATGATAACCCAAATATTCTAGGCATTCTCAGCTCTGATAGAAGAAAAGACTCTCCTAAATATACTAAACACACTAAGAAAAGAGGTAGGAGAACCCTTGCTAAACTAAGATCAAAGGATGGAGAAGCCAAGGGTGAGTCTAAAATATCTACTCTTTTTAATGTAGGGGAGGTGAAGTTCCTCCCCACAGAGCCATGAAAATAATAACTTGGAATGTTAGGGGTCTGAATGCCCCTAACAAGCAACACATCTTAAAGCGTTGCATCTCTGATTCTAAACCAGATATAATGTTAATCCAAGAAACCAAAATGAACTCCTCTGATATAGCCCTTTTTGAGAAAAAACTAGGCATTAGACAACTAAAGCACTCCCCTGCTACAGGGGCCTCAGGGGGTTTAGCCATCATCTGGGACTCTAGATTCATCTCGTTTACACCTTTAGAGATTAAGAAAAACTGGATGGGAGGAGAAGTAGTAAGTTATAAAAATAACCTAAGATTCAAATTGATTAACGTTTATGGTCCTATCTAATATAGGGATAAGGCTAGGGTGTGGGTGGAACTGGAGTCTTTCCTCAGAAGTTTCCCAAATGATGTATGCAACATTGGGAGAGATTTCAATGCTATCACTAAGGTAGCAGACATAAAGAGGAGGTAGCAACAAACTTCCTCCAGTGACTATAGATTTCAATCATTGGATCAATAGGAACTCCCTATTGGAAATCCAGATGGCAGATAATGCCTTCACTTGGAACAGCAGAAGGCTTGGTTTCTGTAGCATTGCTGAGAAACTAGATAGGTTCTTTATCCATGGAGGGCTCTCAGAGCTTAACTTTACCCTGAGTGTAGAACCCCTCCCTTTAGCAGTATCTGACCATTTTCCACTCCAACTAATCATATTATCTGACCACTCCCCTAAAAAATGTCCCTTCAAATTTGAGAGTATGTGGTTCAGAGATGATAACTTTTTAAACTTAATTGAGACCTGGTGGAGAAGCTCCATTTTCTCTGGTTCGAAGATGTTTATTATCACAAGCAAGTTAAAGCTTATCAAAAGGAAGCTCTTAGAATGGAACAGGGCTGATTTTGGAAATATTTTCAATAAAAAACTCCTAATAGAAAATGATCTTAAGAATGTTAACATTGAGGTTCTTAAGAAGGGGATGGATGAACATCTCTTCCTCAAAGAAAAGGCTCTACTCTCTGAGTATGAAAAGACACTCTCAAACGAAGAGATCTTTTGGAAACAAAAATCAAGGGAGACTTGGCTGAGCGATGGGGACCAAAATACTAAGTTTTTCCACAATAGTACTAAGTAGAGGCGATGGGTCAATTGAATTTCTAAAATTAAGAATTGCCAGGGCTCCATCCTGTCTGAACCGGATGATTTTGCCTCCGAGGCAACAAGGTTTTTTGATAAAATGTTAAACAATATTGAAGGCTTCAACCTCAGAGGCCAACTCAATATTATCAAGAATCTTCCAAAACTCATTAACGATGACCACAACAAAATCCTATCAAAGAAATTCTTTGAGGAGGAGGTTAAATCTATCCTTATGAAGATGAATCCTGACAAGGCCCCAGGTCCAGATGGCTTCCCCACTAGCTTTTTCCAAAAATGTTGGGGTTTTATGGGGACAGAGATCACAGATGCCTTAGAAGGTATTAGGAACTCTGGTAAGATTCTCAAAGAAATCAACAATACCTTCTTAGCTCTCATCCCCAAAAAAGAGAATCCTGAAAGCTTTAATGACTTTAGACCAATAGCCCTTTGCAACACTGTGTACAAACTCTTAACCAAAACTCTAGAAGCCAGACTCTAGAATCTTCTCCCCATTATCATTAGGGAAGAACAAACTGGCTTCGTAGTAGATAGATGAATCTATGATGGGGTTATTATAGCCCAAGAGGCCATTCATTCGGTCCAGCTCAATAGGGCACCAAGTATGCTAGTCAAATTAGACATAAGCAAAGCTTATGACAAAGTTGACTGGAGCTTCCTATGCAAATTCTTGGAGGCCTTTGGATTTTCCAAATCCTGGATCAACCTAATCTTTGAATGTATATCCACCCCCAAATTCTTGGTCCTAGTTAATGGTTCCCCGAAAGGTTTCTTCAACAGCTCAAGAGGGCTCAGGCAAGGAGATCCCATGTCTCCCTTCCTCTTCATCATCATGGCTGAAGCCATAGGTAGATCCATCTCTAAGGCCAAAGAGGAAGGTGGGATCCAAGGAATCCCATTACCAACGGCCTCCCTCCCTTTATGCACCAGCAATTTGTTGACAACATGATGCTTTTTGGGCAGGGAAGTGTAAAGGAAGCAAGAGCCTTCAAAGGTATCCTTAATTCCTATATGCTAGCCTTGGGTCAAGAGGTGAATCTGGCCAAGTCTATAGTTTTTATGTTCAACATAGACCCCTCCTTAGGAAAAGTGATCAGCAATGTCCTGGAGATTAGTGAAGGAACTCTTCCTTGCAAATACCTAGGCATTCCCCTTGACAAGGGTAGAAGACCCTCAAAATTATGGGACAACTTGTTGGATAAAATCAAGTCCAGGATTAACACTTGGAAAGTAAAATGGCTCTCATCTGCAGGTAGAGCAACCTTGTTTAGATCGGTCTTGTTAGCTATGCCCATTTACCAGCTCTCCTGTCAACATTTATCTTCTTCTAAACTTGCAGAGCTCAATAAGCATCTCAGGACTTTCTTTTAGCAAGGTGCTAATGACAATCGTAAAATATCACTCATATCCTAGGACAAGATATGCAAACCTAAAAAAGAAGGAAGAGTTGGCATTAAAAATGTTCGCGATCAGGGCAAAGCCTTGGGTGCCAAGTTGGTCTGGAGGATGTTCAGAAGCCCCCACCTCAAATGGGCTCACTTACTGCACCACAAATACCTTAATGGAGGGAATCCTATCCAAATATTCAGAGAAACCAACCCTCCTAGAGGGTCCTACCTATGGAATTTTATGTTAGATTGCAGGAGGATTATCTCTGATAGACTTTCTTGGAACCTGGGGTCAGGGGATAAAGCTCTTTTCTGGTCGGATTCTTGGGGTGGATATAAGGCTATTGATAATATCCATGACTTTGTCTCTACTCATATCCTTCTTGAATCACATAGAGGACCCTTGTTAAACAACTATATCTCCCCTTCAGCAGATGGGGCTTATTGGTAGTGGATCGAGAAGGAAGATGAGGATATCCCGGTAAGGGATAAACAAAAGCTTATGGAAATTCTCAAATCAAGGAACATTGCCTTAGGTCATAATGAGGACAAGATCATCTAGGATGGCTCCCTAAAAGGAGAATACAACTCCAAGGATGGGTACTCTCTCATCTCCAAATCATTTATAAGACCTATGATTGAGCTTCCCTTGAAACTTTGCTAGGATAAATACTATCTGCCTAAGGCAGGTATCTTCTCCTGGCTTGCGGTTCAGAACAAGATCTTAACTGCAGAAAAATTTAGAGGAATGGGGTATGAGGGCCCTAGCAGATGTCCTCTTTGTGAGGCAGATGAGGAAGACACTAATCATATCCTCCTTAACTGCCCCTTTGCCCATAAATGTTGGATCTAGTTCACCAACAAACTTGAATGGTCTGCAGCCTTCCCCCACACAATCTTTGGAATGCTCAAGGCATGACCCCTCCTCAAGCATGGCTATCTCTTTGAAGTTTTATGGACAACTCTTCCCTCTTCCATAATGTGGGAACTATGGAAGGAGAGAAATAGACATCTCTTTAAGAATGAAAAGCTAGAGGCACCCAGAATCATTAATAATAGGATAGAGTCAGCTATCACTGATCTCATGAACAAGTGACTATCATCAGGCACATTGAAGAATGCCTCTATCACTTATTGGGATGACAAAATGAAAAAATGTTGGGAAGGCTTATCCTTTCCTCCCTATGTAGGTGTTGGTCTTATTGCAAGTCTTTGATCAAGGGATACATGTAGATGGCAGCCCCCAGGCGAAGGTTGGATGAAGCTAAACTTTGATGGGGCATCCCATGGCAACCCAAGGCAACCATGGATAGGATGTGTTGTTCATCATTGGGAAGGAAAGGAACTAGCAACCCTTGCCTCTCTGGTTGGCATCAACACCAACAATTGGGTAGAACCTATGGCCCTGGTTGAGGGTGTGCATTTATGCAAGAAACTAGGAGTTAAGAACTTGGAAATTTAAGGAGATTCGACTATAATTTTCAATGCTCTAAGGAAAGGTAGTATGCCTAATTGGAGACTAAATAATTTGTTGTCAAAATCTCTTGACCTATGCAAAGATTTTTATAGGTTATAGGGAGGGCAATAAAAGAGCAGATGAGTTGGCCAATTTGGGAGCCGATGGCATCAATCTTCTATCTGTGCCACCTTAAGGCATAAATATTTTGTTTTTGTGTCCTAAGTTGTCGTTAGCATGTTCCTCCTTTCATCCCCTTATGTTTCTCTTGCCCAAACTCTATTTTAACCCCCTTATTTATTCCTCTTCCTGCCCCCTATATTTTTGTATAGATACTTAGACAAATATTCAGTTTAAATATTGGCTTCTCAACATAAGCCATTAACTAACACTTTTGTTTTGAATATCTCTTCGATCATGTATTTCCTTCATTCATCGATATACTATTTTCGGTCACTAGGGTTGTCTCCTCACCGCTTTCTATCTGATATCCATTGGGTTTTATGTCGATGAAACCTTGGCCTTCGGTGACCTCCTTTATTTTACCATCAAAATACTTCTTCCATCGATATCAATGCCCCATCGATGAATGGATCTATTGTCTCACCGAATACTTCTTCCACCAATAAAGTTGTATCGGTGAAACAATGCATATCAGAGACATGCCTTTTAGCCTCCTCGAAACCTATTTTCTTATCGATATCTTTTATCGATGAAACTGCCTTTTGTCTAATCGACCTTATTTTCCTGTCGATGAAAACCATCTCCACCTTCCTCAATATATTTTATCGATGGAATTACTATCTCCGATGAGTCCTTTCTGAATTTTATCAATGTTTCCTTTCTTTCAATACCCTTTTATATCGATGAGACATCGTTGGGTCTCATGTCAAAGAAACCTTGGGCTTCGGTATTTCCTTTATCCTTCCATCGAAACACTTTTTCTATCGACATCACTACACTCCTTTGATGAATGGGTCTATTGTTTCATCAAGGACATCTTTCTTTTGATGATTTGCTTCACTATCATCTTTCTTCGATGAGCTCATTAGTAATCTTCCTTGATAAAGTTGCATCGGTTAAACCACACACATCGGTAACATCCTTTTTAGCTTCCTTGAAACTCATATTCTTATTGATATCTTTTATCGATGTAGCCTCCTTCTGTTTATATCCTTCATTGCGCTGATGGTATTATTTCCACAGCAACCTTTTCCTGTTGATGAAAACCATCTTTTCTTTCTTCAATATCCTCTTTTGTTGGAGTCAATGCTTTCGATGAGTCCCTCTTAGGTTCATCGCTGTTCCCTTTCCTTCGATACCCTCTTTATATCGATGAAACTCTCTTATGTTTCATCAACCTTTTACTTTTTGATGAAAATGCCACTGTCAGCTAATAACTTTAGTATCTCTTTGGCACCCTCCTTTCTCAAACAGTCCTATCGATGAAACCTTCCCCAATTTCTTCGATTTCATCATTTCTGTAGAACTATCTTCTTCATTGTACTCATTGCATATCCTACCGATTCTGAAGTTTCTTCGTTTGTCTTGCTTCATCGATGGAACCTCCTTTGGTTTCATGGATATACCTCCCATCGATGAAAACAATGCTTTCGATAAGTCCCTTTTGAAATTCATCGAGGCCCAAGTCGATTTGATAAATCATCTTATCAGTGAAACATCGATAGGTTTCTTCAATTCCCTTTTTTTAATGAGACATCGTTAGGTCTTATGTCAAAGAAACTTTGGGCTTCAGTAACTTCCTTTATCCTTCCATCAAACACTTTTTCTATCGGCATCACTACACTCCTTTGATGAATGGGTCTATTGTTTCATCGAGGCCATTTGTCCATTGTTGATTTGCTTCCACTATCATCTTTCATCGATGAGCTCATTAGTAATATTCCTTGATAAAGTTGCATCGGTAAAACCACACTCATCGGTAACGTACCTTTTAGCCTCCTTGAAACTCATATTATTATCGATATCTTTTTGTTTGATCGTACTTTTGATAAGAATGCTTCTTTCGATCAGTTTCCGTCATGTTGTGCCGATGACATTATTTCCTCGGAAGCCTTTTCCTATCATTGAAAACTGTCTCTTCTTTCTTTGATATCCTCTTTTGGTGGAATCTATGCTTTCGATGAGCCCCTCTTAGGTTCATCTGTGTCCCCTTTCCCTCGATACCCTTTTATATCGATGAAACTCTCTTATGTTTTATCAACCTTTTATCTTTCAATGAAACTGTCTCTGTCGACCAATAACTTTAGTATCTCTTCGACACCCTTCTTCTCTCAAACTGTCCTATCGATGAAACCTTCCCTAGTTTCTTCAATCTCATATTTTCGGAAGATCTATCTCCTTCGGTGATTTCATTAGATGTCCTACCGATACTACAGTTTCTTCGGTAGCCTTGCTTCATTGATGAAACCTCCTTTAGTTTCTTTGATAACCTTCTTTTGATGAAAAATAACACTTGTGATAAGCCCCTTTTGAAGTTCATCGACGCCCAAGTCTATCTGATAAATCATCTTATCGATGAAACATCGATAGGTCTCTTCGATTCAAAAGGTGCACCATTTCGGTAAAATAAAAGCCCTCATTTTTTGCATGTGTTGGCCTATAGGAATCCCTAAGTGCCCTACCATATACTCATTTGATACTTGCTGGTGAGCTTTCTATAATTGAATGGTTATTTGACAATCCACAGACTGCAAGTAATATGTGGTTCTAGCATAAAACTCATCTACCTCTATTACCCTCAGCTAGACTTAGGCAAGACAAAAGTCCCATTTACCCCCTTTTGTTATTGTATCCTAGATATCATCCATTTTCAGGGATAGCATCCGGGTACATAAGCAAAAAGTGGTAAATAGGTGATTCATAACTATGGATGATCACTTCTCAAAATGGAAATTATCTAGAAACTCTGTTTATGAATATGTCATATTGATGACTTTATAATTTCAGATATATGAGGTTAAGAATTTAGAACCATCAGAGAAGGATGTCAAATCACGCTGGTATACTACATGTGACTAACAATCTGGGCAAGTGTTTTGAAAACTAACCATGCAGGAGGGCAGGGCCATCTTGAATAAATGACAGGATGAAAGCTACTAAAATGACAAAAGACTACATGCAATCAAGGCTCAAACTCTTAAACAAAGCACAAGGAGAACAATGACAATTGAAAAATAGTAATATGGGCCTGTAAGGGAAAGAAAATATCTTCCCACTTGCTCACCCTAGCTCGGGGTGTTATTGTATTATTCTGAATCTATTATTATTGTAATTAGATGTAGAAACTATCTAGACTATGGTCTCGGGCAAGGTCGAAGGTTTTCTCACCTCCACTCTTTCCTACCGGTGCGTGCACGAGTGGAGTGATGTAAAAAATTAATTTTAATTAATAAATTTTTTGGATGGCCTCTTACCGATAAAAAAAAAAAAGACATCCATAGGAGAAAACAAATCAAAATGCTCTGGCAGATGTGCATACAAAACATTTTTCTTTTTTTCTGACAAATTGACGTGGGAGGCAAAAAATAAAATTTAAAAGCACAATTCAAAATGTTAGAAATGCTCTGGCAGATTTTGTATGTAAGTTGTGAAACATAGACAAGGTTGTGCAAAGTTTTTGACAAGGCTACAGAATGTGGTTCCAAGCCTCCGAATATTTCAAACAAATAAATAGTGGAAGCTCTGTTAACAAGGCATGTGAACCATTAGAAGAAATGCATGCGAGAGTAAACCATTTAAAGCATGTAAAAAATATAACAAGGCATAGGAAAAGATTTGTAAAAGTTCATGCAATTGTAAATGACACTACCCTTGCACAATATAGAAACAAAGACATGCCTACAAACTATTTGATCAGATGCCTCAAAGAATCTGGAAGATGCACATAAAATTATTTGAATCACTCAAAGCGTTATCATTGAAATGTGAAATCATAAAAAATGCACCTAAAGTGTTAAACAAAATGAAAGAATTGAAAGGATATCTAAGACAGATTAATTGTTTGACAAAATGCTCTAAAAAACAATCTCACGAGTGCCATGATTATAAACTTCTACAAAACAAAAATCAAATCAAATGAAAGGACAAGGGTTGTCCCACTAGGCGTGCCAAATGAAGATGAAGAAAATGGGTGTTTGAATCAAAGATTCACACTTGTTCCAACATCTAACAATGAAGTAGCTACAAGAAACATATATATAGAACAAATATCTGAACTAAAACATACATGCATGTTACAAAAACCCACTCCATTGCACTCTTATCAACCAAGATCTTGTGCTTAATAAAAATGCTCTTAGAAGCACATGCACAAGAGGTTATGGTGAATAAAGATTTGTGATGCAAAATAATGAAATTTGTGAGAATAAATGAGACGATGAACTAAAAATGTAAGAGAAATATTTGAAAATGCAAGTATGCAAATGATAGACTGATTTGCTAGGCTCGAAAATGAGAGAAAGCTAGGTTTAAATAGATATCCTTAAGGTGGATCTAGGTATCATGATAGATGTTGGATAAAAAGGTGGTGTAGAAATCTAAATGATTATCCCATGTGCATTGCATGAGTGTAATAGGCGGGGGTGATAAAAGATAAATAGAGGATGGATTTGTTGGCATAATTGATGGTGTTGGCACAACTGGTTCATCAGTTAATATTGTGATTGATGACTAACACTTACTGGTGAATAAGGTCAAGCTCATAGGCAAGGAGGTGTGGTAAACCTCAATGGTTTACTCATGGCTGCAATTAGTATGGAGGATCTAGTTCTTCCCTAATATGCATTATTGACACACTTAAGTAGTGTGTTGGTCAAAGACTAATCGGTTGAAGGATAAACAAAGTAGCTGATCAGTCATTCAAACATCCGATAGGTGTTGAGATCAGTTTCTTAAACTAATAGTTGAAATGATGATGTGGTTACAAGAGGTGACTCAGATTGTAGTTTAGTTGTCTTATGCATGATCGGAACACTCTGGACAGATAGGTGATCAGTCTAATTGATGATCAATGACCAGTGGAAAATGATGAATAATTACACCGATGATATAGGTTGAAGGATGATATCCACCAAGAATATCATAGTAATGACTGGTAAGTTGGATGCGATGACCAAAGTTGAGTCAGTCAGGATGGGATATCATCAAACAAACTACTAGTGAAGTCTACAACAGTTAGCAATCAATTAAGGTGAGATTTTTGAGGATTTTCCAGTTTGGATTAAATAGGCAGAACATGACCCAAAAGTTGCTTAAATTATGAGTTACAATGGTAGATGAGGATGATTTGTTGGTGAGGATGATGGAGAGCATGGAGAGAAAGTGTGGGAAGATTTGGGAAGATTTGAGTTTCAAATCTACCGAGTGTTAGGTGTAAAATCATTTAGGAATCAACATGTATGTGTTGGCAAAATATGGTATAAAGGTTTTTGGCAAAAACCAAAAGGTTTGATTGTAAAATTGTGAAGTGCAATTTTGAAAAGAGGCAATCCAGCAAGGTGAGAAGAGTGCAGAACTGCTAAGTGAATAGCAGAGTGGTGAAGAGAGGGTACAGAGCTCAGATAGTGTGAAGAGTAGAGAAAGAATACAAAGCACTAATAGAGTGCAGAGAAAGTGAAATGCAAAGCAAGTGTAACCGGTGGTCAAAACAAAGAGCTTCAATTGGATCTGATAAAGCTAAGAGTAACTATTATAGCAGATCATTCTCTCTGTTGAGTTATAATGACTACAACAGTAAAATCCCTTAACCAGGTGGACTTTAACAGGTCCCTTTGTAAAATCTTTTAACCGGGTGACATCGTAATTGATTATCCTAAGTCCTGTAACAAGGCTACCTCTAATAGGGTAAAGGTTCTAACAGGCCTTGAAGAAAATCCCTTAATTGGGTGGCACCTAATAGTATCTTTGTAATCTCCTAATAGGGATGGCTCCTCACTGGACGTACTCCAGAAGAGTGCAGATTTTGTGAGTTTCTACTCACACTGTGGTTTTCTCCCATTTGGATTTCCACATGATAAACCTTGGTGTTCATGTGTGATTGATTTTATGTGTTCATTTTTCTTATACTGATAAGTGTTAAGTTTGAGTAGAAACTTTGATTAAGATTAAATCTGCTAGAACCGGTATAGCACTGATTCACCCCTCCCCTCTCAGCACTGGTTGGGACTAACAATTGGTATTAGAGCCTAGGTCCATAGATATAGAAGAGCTTAATAGCTTAAGGAAAGATCCAAGATGATACTAAAGGAAGGCCCCAAGTTCTCTAAGGAGAATTGCACATTATGGTGTGGTAGAATGAAGCTCGACCTAAGAACCCTAGGAGATCAATATTGGAATCATGTGAGCATAGAGTACAATGAACCTACAGGGGTTCTCACTGCAAATCAAATGAAAGAGAAGCAATATAACATCACAAATATGGATGTGATTTCTATTACTCTATCTGATAATGAGTATGCTGAGATTCAAGATCTAAAAACAACCTATGAGATGTGGAATAAGATGAAGACTATTTATCGGGGAGATCTTCATATACAAAAGGCTAAGGTGGATAGTTGGAGAGGAAAATTTGATGAGATGAGGATGCAAGAAGGAGAGAATATAGAATAGTACAAAAAAAGAATAAAGGATGTGGTAAATTCCATCAGAAATGCTGGAGGAAAACTTGAGGAAGATGACTTGGTCAACAAAATCTTGAGAACCTTGCTACCACAATATACCATAAGGGTTTCTGCAATTCAAGAACTTAGATCATTGGGGACAATTAATGTTATACTTGACTCCCCGATTGATAATTTGACTGCCTCTGAACTGAGCAACTATGATAACAATATGCCAAGATCAATGATGCCTTCAAATCTTCCATGACACTTGCACCAACAATGAGAAGAAAAGAAACCAAAATTAGTTCTACTACAAGAATCGATCATTCTCATGAACATGATAACTTGTTATCTAAAGAATAGGAATAAGATGAGCTTGAAGCTCTAATAGAAAGAAGAATACCAAGAGGAAAAGGAAAGTATAGAGGTAAACTACCCCTGAAGTGTTCCTCTTGCAATAAAATAGGTCATATTGCATCCAGATGTCCTGACAATTATATGAAGGATAACTTTAGAAGATACAAAGAGAAGAACAAGAAGGAGTGTTATCTTGCAGAAGGAGTTACCGATGAAGAATCAAAAGGATCTGATGGAGAAGGGATTGCATTTGTAGTGGTAAAGGAAGATAGTACACATTTCCAGTTCAAACTAGTGGGGAGACTGGGTAATTGACAATGGCTACACTCACCACATGACTAGTGACAAGAACAAATTGCTCAGCATGGAGGACTATGATGGAGGATTGGTGGGATTTGGCAATGATGCTCCATGTATGGTAAAAGGTAAGGAATCTATAGCCCTAAATGATAAAACCAATTGTGAAGATGTTTATGTTGGCATTGTGTTGTCATTGATGTCAACCGGAATAAGATAGCTATCGATATAAGAGATGTATGTGCAACACTATCATGGATGCATACTGGATGTGATATCCTTGATGTCACTTAGTGTTGTAGGTCACCGATAAGGGAGAGAATGTCATTCAGTACAATGACCATTGGAGCCACCGGTACCCAAGTTAGTGTTTGACATGTGTTGAAGATATGGATAGGAGACTGATATGATAGAACAACTGGTAAATGATGACATTTGTGAGTGGGAAAGATGTTGGGTAGTTGATTGTGATGAAGAGGCAAAATGTTATCTAAATCATATCTACTGAAGGAGAAGGATGTACAGGTCACCGATATGCTATGTGGATGTAAAACAATTGGACTCCCACCGGATAAAGATGCAATGACCAATTGAAGAGAAGACTGATAGTGAGTTTTGCCAACAAGATCACATGTGCCTGTTTGAAGATGTGCTGCTCAAATAGGGAAGCCACATTGGTGCATTGTAGGATGCAAATGACAAGGATCCACTCCCATTGGTAAGTGGAGCTTATCTCTTGTTATGCATGAAATGCATCATAGTTCTTGGAGATAAGACAATAGAGTTAAGGCAGGTGACTGAAGGCTCACACGGGATCAAGGTGGTTAACCGGTAAGTATGTCCACCAGTAATGCTAACAAAGTGTAGATGCAAAAGAATCCCATCTGATGAGGATATGCATAAGGTAGGTTAGCAAGTGTGTTGACTGATTGAGTGTTCCATCGGAAGAGAAGCAGAGTGCAAGTTTCAAAGCAGACCGGTTAGGGTTTAATCAACAGGCTTTGTGAACCGGTAGATGAATCCAATAATGTGTGTTGATTGGTGACCGACACATATGACCTAGAAAAGGTAGATGCCGATATAGTGACCACATGAAGGTGAAGTGGTATGCATGCACAGGTCGGCTTGTTGAGTTGGTAAAGTGTCAGGCGACGAGGTAGAAGGTGACAGATCAACATTTATGTCGAATGTGTGATTCATGGGATGTGTAGTAGGGGTTTGCGGCTCAAGGTCAAATGGACAATAGAGATCCAACATAAACTAATTGAGTAGATCAAGGTAGGTGAAGGAGAACACAAAACCATTCTTAGTGATCGACCAAGAGATCCACCGATAGGTTAAATGCAGGTTGCTAAAAGTAGAAGGTGTGATCAGGAAGGTATGATAATATGGGGATTGATTGATGAGTTACAGTTCATCAATAAAGGTGATCATATCATATGAGATCTGATTGGATTTTCTTTGCCTCGAGGTTGATGAGGAAACCCTAACCGCCTAAAGTTTGAATTGGTTTTTGGTGGGAAAACTAGTTTATAAATATGCAAGCCAAAATTAATGAATGATGTCACTGGATGAGAGGGTATTGCTGCTAAAGAAGAGAAATTGGTCAAGTGTTCATCAAAAATAAGAAGAAGAGACTGAGCATGAGGAAGAATAGGGTTGAAGAGTTCAACCGACAACTAAGAGAGAATTGGCAGTCAGCCATTTAGTCTGATAGAAGAGTTAACTGATAGTGATAGACTAACAGAGAAGAGTTGCAGAAGATTGCAGAGAAGGCAAGTAAAGAATCGACATAGTGTGCTACTAGTGGAGAGAAGAAGTGTAGCTGAGAGAAGAGAGAACTGGTAGAGATCATAATTGATAGAGAGAAGAACTGGTAGAGAAGGAGATAAGGCTAAACTGGCAAGAGTGCATTAGAGAGCGAGGTGTTGTAGAGAGTGGGTTGCAGTAGGAGATAAGGTTGCTACAGAGAAAAGGTGAATAGAGAACCAACAGAGATCTGTAGACACGAGAACCGGTGGAGAGACATACTTGAGAGTTGCAAAGTTATTTTATAACAAGAAGATAAATTTGGTATCAAAACATGATTTTATAATCACTAAGTTGGAGCTTGGTGCAAGGGTTGGTGGTCCTTGGGTTGGTGCCCTAAAATTTGTAATCAAAGATTCCTTATGAGGCTGGATTGGAGCAATAGACTCCAACAACATTTCTTACCGAGGTTTTTACCATCTTGGGTTTTCCTCATATATGCTAGGGTTATGTGATGTCCCCTTCATGTGTGATTGCATTTGTGTTAGTCTCCCCTCTAATCGGTAAGTTATCTTTCTTTAGATCTGATAACCGGTATACACACATAGGATAGATAAAGGGAAAATTTTTCAAACCACTCATTCACCCTCTCTCAATGGTACATTGTGTCTAACAATTGGTATCAGAGCCTAGGTTCCCTATTGATAATTTTTCTTCAGCTTGGGTAGATTCTGGCCTAAGGACACAATGGTCTATTTAGTTTCAATCCCAACTTCAGTATTTGATGGTTCAAACTATTCTATTTGGATTTGTAGAATGGAAGTTCACTTATCCTCTCTAGGGTATGATGTCTAGATGTCAGTCGTAAATGGTTTCCCTAGTAAAGTCAGTCCTCCCACCAATTATGATGCTGAAAAAAGAAACTAGTGTAATGATGCAGCAATGAAGGCTATACTCTATGGGTTATTAGATGATATCTCCTCATAGGTGGATAGATGCAGATCGACAAAGAGCTTATAGGATAGATTGAAGAAGCTCTATGGTAATTAGCCTACTACTACAGAACCAGTTTGTGAAGAAAAGATGAGAAATGCAACTAATGCATTTTCAGATGATGAAGGCAAATCTGTTAGCAACTGTAACAATGATGAAGAAGGAACTCACATTTTCGTGACTCAAGAATCAGAAGATGAGAAGCACACATCTGAGAGTGATCATGCAGATCACTCCTTCTAGAAAGATGTGTTTGGCAGTGATAGTGAAGGTGAAGAAGAAGAAGAAGTTGATCTTGAAGGAGAACTTGTTACTACACTTGAGGAGATCAGTAGAGTGAGAAATGAGTACAAGCTATTCAAGAATGCTATAGTTGTGGAGAAAAACCAATTGATCAAATGCCTTGAAGAATCTGAGAAATGTGTCTCAAAATTAAAAAATCAACAAGAAGACACCAAGGAGTGTTGGTGTAAAGATCTAGCATCTGTGCTAGAGGTAAAAGATATAGATCATCAACACCTTGTTGGAGAAATGTAGATTCTCCGAAATGACCTTGAGAAATTTCAAGATGAGCTCAAGGTAAGAATCCGGTTTTGATGGTAGCAGTGATACCTTGGACAGAATGTTGAAAAATCAAAAGTATGCCAAGGACACTGAAGGATTAGGAAGTGGTACTGGTGAATGCTCCACCAGCAAGAATGTCCCCCACAATGACATTATGTTTGTCTCCTCAAATGGAGATAACAAGGGACAAATCTTCATAGTTAGAAATGCTCCCCGGAAGAAGGTTGATCTAACCATAATAGGTGAATACATGCAAACAAGGATGATGACCGATGCTGCAAGAAGGAGAAACAACACAAATCCCAAGGGAAAAGGGAAGATGGGAGAAGACAACTTCACTGGAAGCAAGAGTAGAAGAAGACAACAAAGAAGACCTATTGTTAGAGGAAAAGGAAATGTTACCGCCCACAAGACAAAACAAGTGTGGGAAAAGATGAGGTCAAATGGAAGAGCTGCAGAGCATGGACAACCTAGGATCCATCTTCAGAGAAGAATAAATGGAGATACTAAACCGGTAAGATCTCCCCATGCATGGTAGAATAAGTTTGTAAGTTATAAACCTTCCTTCTATGGTTATTACTTTGCATGTAATGGTCATGACCATAAGGTAGAAGAATGTAGAAATGGATCTAGAAGGAACAATCTAGGATCTCATAGATATTATGCATATGGGAAAAATGTATCAAGGAGTAGAAACATACATACTTCCTTTCCTGGTTATGCAAATTGTGTTTGTTATAACTGCAATAGATCTGGCCATAGAAGTTATGAATGTAGGAAGAAGGACTTGCAATCATATGAAAGTTGGTATAGTAGCTATGCTCAACATAGAAAAGGATATAGAGCATATAGAAGTCAAAGACGTGCATGGAACCAAAGGAGAAATGCCCATATAGGATCAAGAGGTCCACCGGTTTTAGTTTTTGGTCACAACAACATGACCTGAAGAAAATAGTCTAACCAGTATGTTAGATAGTTCTCCAATCATGAGATTGGCATGGATGCAGTGTGCTACTATGGAACTGCTTTTGGTTATGTGGTAGAATCTGGTAGAGAAAGGACCAATCAGAAAAAGAAGGTAAGACCTACTCCCAAGATTGAGAATGGGAAGAAGAATGAGACCAAGAAGGTATGGAGGAAGAAGCAAGATGATGCATCCATGGACGGGCATGATGAATTCATTGCACAGGTGATATCACCTAAGGATTAAATGATATGTATTACCTTAGGGGGAGTAGTAAATTGACCTTATCATTCACCCCCTCAGTGAAGAAGGACAAATGGAAGAACAAGCTACTACTGGTAAGAAAGAAGGAAATGAGAAGATAAGTGTGTGTAGTGGCTGCCTTGGCTACACACCTACAGATGAAAGATGAATCACTACTGCATGTGTCAATGGATGGATATTTGCAATTGGGATCAGATGCAAATTAACACAAGATGTCAGGAGTTACAGGAAGGTGCTATGGTAGTGAAGATGGATCGATACAAGAAACCGGTATGAGTAGGTTGTTACCGGTAAGAATGCTAATAGGTACTTGATGGTTATGTAAGACAATGAGGTTCAAGATCATTGCATTAACCTCGGTAGAATGGAATGAGGAGGTTATGTCTCAGGTGGTATTGGAAAAGACTTGAATGACATATGATGGCCCAATTGCTGATTATGTATGCATGCATCCTTTGAGGGCTAACCGGTTTGATTCATGGCATGACGCTAACATTGTATGGCATTGTGTACATCCAGGACCATGTCATAAGTTGTGGTGGATATAATGGAGCTCAAAGATCATTGGTTAATCACTTGTGCACAACTCAACCGGTATAAGGTGTTGATGAGAATCCTGAGTTAGGACCTGATAGGCAATGAGGACCTAAGATGTATGACTCAGGGGGAGTTCAAGTTCTCATGATTGCAAAACTGACATGCTTAAGCTTATGGGCGTATGAGCTGCCTCAACTACAAATGATGAAAATTGTTCTAGGAATGCCCAAGAGAATTTCATGATTAAGGGTATCAGAAGGGAGATGATGCAGTTTGACTGACAGGTATAATGTATTCACTGGCATGTGAGCCTTAAATTGGTTCAGAATTGTATATGCATTAGGGTTCTGGTCTGCATATACACTTGGTTGCTAAGAAATTGGTGTCAGTTGGTGGTTATGCCCTCCATCTCAAGTGTAGGGAATTGAGAAGTTGTAACAAAGGATGGTTGAAGGAGGAAGATGCATCCGATAGAGAAAAAGGGGAGAAAAATCTATGTCAATTCTTGATAGACACAAGGAGGAGTGAAACCCAGAAAGTGCCATTTGAAGTTGTTGTCAAAGGGGGAGAAAGATTTTGTAGTATACTGCATACTACATGAGTGAGAATTCATGGATCACACAAAGGGGGAGAAATAATATGTAGGATGCCAGATACTACATGTGTTGACATCAATGCAAAAGGGGGGATTGTTGGCATTGTGTTATCATTGATGTCTACCAGTATAAGATGGCTATCGGTATAAGAGATGTATGTGCAACACTATCATGGATGCATACCAGATGTGATATATTTGATGCCACTTAGTGTTGTAGGTCACCGATAAGGGAGAGAATGTCATTCAGTACAATGATCATTGGAGTCACCGGTACACAAGTTAGTGTTTGACTTATGTTGAAGATATGGATTGGAGATTGGTATGATAGAACAACTAGTAAATGATGACATCTGTAAGTGGGCAAGATGTTGCGCAATTGATTGTGATGAAGAGGCAGGATGTTATCTAAATCACATCAACACCGAAGGGGAAGGATGTAAAATTCATCGGTATGTTGTGTGGATGTAAAACAATAGGACTCCCACCGAATAAAGATGTAGTCACCAATTGAAGAGAAGACTAATAGTGAATGTGCCCAACTGGATCACATGTGCCTATTTGAAGATATGTTGCTCAAACATGGAAGCCACATTAGTGCATTGCAGGATGCAGATGACAAGCATCCACTCTCAGTGATAAGTGGAGATTATCTCCTATTATGCATGAAATGCATCATAGTTCTTGGAGATAAGACAAGAAAGTTAAAGGTGGGTGACTGAAGACTCACACATGATCAACCGGTGAAACAAAACAATGCCTCAGGTGCATGAAATTAGAGATGTGCTACTGAGACAAAGAAGGAAGAGTAAAGAAGTGATGTGCTTGTCTCCTTGAAAAAATGGCTGAGATGACGTTCGGGCTGATGATGAATAAGGCAAAGTTGGTGCAAGTGTAGACAGAGGACATTGCCAGATTAAAGATGGAGCTTGATGAAGGTTGATGGCATGGTGTCATCAAGGTGGTTAACCAATAAGTATGTCCACTAGTAATTCTAATAAAGTGTAGATGAAGAAGACTCCCATCTGATGAGGATGTGCATAAGGTAGGTTAGCAAGTGTGATGATTGATTGAGTGTTCCACCAGAAGAGAAGCAGAGTGCAAGGTTGAAAGAAAATCGGTTAGGGTTTAACCAATAGGTTTTGTGAATTGGTAGATGAATCCAATATTGTGTGTTCCTTGGTGACTGGCATAGATTACCTAGCAAAGGTGGATGCCAACATAGTGTCCATGTGGAGGTGAAGTGAAATACATGCACAGGTTGTCTTGTTGAGCTGGTAAAGTGTCAAGCGGCGAGGTAGAAGGTGATAGGTCGACATTTATGTTGACTGCGTGATTCATGGGATGTGTTGCAAAGGTTTGCGTCTCAAGGTCAAATGGACAACATAGACTAATTGAGAAGATCGAGGTAGGTGAAGGAGAACACAAAACCATTCTTGGTGATTGACCAAGAGGTCCATCGATAGGTTAAATGCAAGTTGCTAAAAATAGAAGGCGTGATCAAGAAGGCACAACAATGTCGGGATTGATTGATGATTTACAGTTCATCAATCAAGGTGATAAGATCACATGAGATCTGATTAGATTTGGTTTGCCTCAAGGTCAATAAGGAAACCCTAACTGCCTAAAGTTTGAATTGGTTGTTGGTGAGAAAACCACTTTATAAAAATATGCAAGCCAAAATTGATGAAGGGTGTCACTAGATGAGAGGGTATTGCTGTTGAATAAGGAAAATCAGTCAAGTGCTCATCAATAAGAAGAAGAGACTGAGTGTGAGGAATAATGGGGTTGAAGAGTTCAACCGACAGTCACCCATTGAGTCTAACAAAGAAGTTAACTGGTAGTGATAGAACCGACAGAGAAGAGTTGTAGAAGATTGTAGAGAAGACAAGTAAAGAACTGACAAAGTATGGTACTGGTGGAGAAAAGTAGTGTAGTTAAGAGAAGAGAGAACTAGCAGAGAGAAGAACTGGTAGAGAAGGAGAAGAGGCTAAACCGACAAGAGTGCAACAAAGAGCAATGTGCACCAGAGAGTGGGTTGCAACAGGAGATAAGGTTGCTGCAGAGAAAAGGTGAATAGAGAACCGACAAAGATTTGTAGAGAGGAGAACTGGTGGAGAGACATACTTGAGAGTTACAAAGTTATTTTGTAACAAGAAGATAACTTTGGTATCAAAACATGATTTTCTAATCACTGAGTTGGAGCTTGGTGTAGGGGTTGGTGCCCTGAAACTTGTAATCAGAGATTCATTGTGAGGCTAGATTGGAGCAGTAGACTCCAACAGTATTTCTCACCAAGGTTTTTCCCATCTTGGGTTTTCCTCCTATATGCTTGTGTTATGTGATGTCCCCTTCATGTGTAATTGCATTTGTGTTAGTCTCCCCTCTAACCGATAAGTTAGCTTTCTATTAGATCTGATAACTGGTATACACACATAGGATAGATAAAGGGAAAAGTTTGTGAACCATTAATTCACCCCCCTGTTAGTGGTACATTGTGTCTTAATAGTTTATTAGGTAGAAGAGATAAAGTATAGCCTATTAAGTCTTTCATAAATTAACAATAAGGATTACCGGTTGGAGTTTAATGAAGGAATATGCAAAATAAGTGATAAATTAGGAGGTCTGATTTCTACCGGTAAACAAACTAGAGGTAATCTGTTCTACCTAGACACCACTGTAGGAAGTTGCCTAATGGAAAAGATAGAAGACAGTTGGTTGTGGCACAAAATATTGTGTCATGTTAATTTTGATAGCATAGAAAATGTTAGTAAAATGAAGTTTGTCAGAGGTATGCTATGTGCAAAGAATATCAACTAGGAAAGTTGACCGGATCTAATTTCAATAGAAAATCTTATTCATCTAAGAATGTGTTGGACTTAGTGCATACATATTTGTGTGGTCCTATGAGGACTAAGAGTTTCTATGGGGATGAATACTTCATGTTGTTTGTAGATGATTTCTCAAAAATGATGTGAGTTGTATTCTTGAAAGAAAAATCTGAGGCCTTTCACATGTTTAAGGTCTTCAAGGCTCGAGTTGAGAGAGGAATTGGTAAGAGTCTGAATGTTTGAGACTGGATATAGGAGGAGATTTCACCTCTCAAGAGTTCATAAACTATTGTGAAGAACAAGGGATTATGAGGCAGATGTCTGCACCCAGAAGACCTCAGCAGAATGGTGTTGTTGAAAGAAGAAACATAACTCTAATTGATTGTGCAAGGACTCTAATGATTCAGAAAGATATTACACATGTCTTTTGGAGTGAAGTAATGAGTAATGGTGTGTATACCTTGCACCAAATATAGGTGAAGAAGGGGATAAATAAGAATCCCTATAAATTATGGTGTGGATACTCACCCAATGTGAGCTACTTCAAGGTATTTGGAAGTAGGTTCTACATCTAGAGGGATGAGTACTCAGGAAAGTTCAATCCTAAGAGTGATGAAAGAATCTTCTTAGGTTACTCCACAAAGAGTAAATCATACTGGTGTTTGAACAAATGGACCGGTAAGATTATGGAGAGTGCAAATGTTAGAGTAGATGAGTTCTTTGAGAAAAATTAATAGAACATCAAGAGTGAACCAGAGGACTATCAAGGATTCGATTACACTGTATCAGTCAAACCTACTACAAAGAATCCTGGTGTAGCTACAAATGAGAAAGCATGTGAAGTAGAACCTGCACAACAAGTAGAAGAGGCTCCAAAAAATGAATTGGTACCACCAAGGTATGTCAGAAATAATCATTCAGTTGATAATATTATTGGTGACAAGAATGTAGGAGTATTGACTAGAAGAAAAGCAAGGGAGAGTACCTGTTTGCTCTCTAAAATTGAGCCCAAAATAGAAAAGGAGGCTCTAAAAGGTGAAGAATGGATCAAAGCTATGGAGGAAGAACTGAAGCAGATTGAGAAAAATGAAACTTGGACCCTTGTGACCAGACTAGAGAACAAAAATGTTATAGGCACTAAGTGGGTGTTTAGAAACAAAATGGATGAAACTGGTCAAGTAGTAAGAAACAAAGCAAGGTTAGTCTACAAAGGGTATGCAGAGGAAAAAGGTTTGGATTATGGAGAGACCTTTGTACCGATGGCCAGACTAGAAGGGGTCAGAATCTTGCTTTCTTATGCTTCTTATAGGAAGTTCAAGGTCTACCAAATGAATGTCAAATCAGCATTCTTGAATGGTTTTCTAGAGGAAGAAGTGTACATTGAGCAACCAGAAGGGTTTTCTTCATAAGATGAAAGAGATATGGTATGTAAGCTAAAGAACACTCTGTATGGGCTATAACAAGCACCAAGATATTGGTATGAGAGACTGCACTCATACCTGATAAGTATAGGGTTCATGAGAACTAGTAACAACAGTAACTTGTATTTGAAGAATGGAAAAGAAGGAAAACATATAATTGCACAGATTTTTGTATATGACATCATCTTTGGATGAGGTGATGAAATGAGAAGTTTTTGCAAAAGGAATGAAGAAAAAATTTGAAATGTCCATGATCGGTGAAATAAAATTCGCCATTGGTCTACAAGTATCTCAACTAAAGAATGGTATATTCATTAGCCAAACAAAATATATAAGGGAAATATTAAAGACCTTTGGAATGGAAGATTCCAAACCTGTTGGAAATATGATGGTTACATGTTGCAAGCTTTCTAAATATGATGAGGCTAATGAAGTGAATGAGACACTATACCAATCCATGATTGATAAGTTGTAGTATGCAATGCATAGTAGACCAGATATAGCACAAGCAGTTGGCTTGGTTGCTATATTTGCTGCAAATTCAAAAGAGACTCATATGGTGGTGGTTAAGAGGATATTTAGATACCTTAAGGGGACTAATGAGTATGGTCTCTGGTATCCACATAAGGGAAATTTCAACTTAAGTTTCTTCACCAATGCAGATTGGGTAGGAAACATTGATGACAGAAAGAAGCACTATTGGAGGTGCATTCTTTCTTGGAGATAGGATTGTGTCATGGACAAGAAAGAAATATAATTGTATCTCTCAATCCACAATTGAGATGGAGTATGTGGCTACTGCAATCAATTGTACACATGTAGTATGGATTAAGCAGATCTTGGAAGGCATCCAAGAAAAGGTGACTGAACCTGTGGTGATACATTGTGACAATACAAGTGCCATCAACATATCAAAAAAACCGGTAATGCATTCCAAAACCAAGCATAGTGCAATAAAATATCATTCTCAGGGAACAGGTGCAGGACAAAGAAGTTAGATTGGAATATGTACCAAGCAAGGAACAGGTTGCAGACATATTCACTAAGCTGCTACCTAAGAATACTTTTGAGTATCTCAGAGGTAAGCTAGAGGTAATTACCCTACATGCTCTAAGGTGAGTGAAGATCGAAACAACATCAATCCAGTGTGATTTTTCCTGAAAATTCTATGTATTTGGATTGATGATTATAGACTACTCCTATTAGGGATAGCAACCATTGCAATATGTGAAAAGGGATGTCTAGACTACACCTTTGGCATTGTTGTCAAAGGGAGAGTGAAGTCAGATGTAACATGAAGGAAGATGAAGTCAGATGTGACATGAATGGAAACCAGTGGAAGGGGGAGTAAGATCCTTACTTAAGATCTTTACTCAAGATCAAACAGAGCAGCTGATTGGTACAACAGAAGAAAAAGTCACTGGTTGCTAAAAGAGAAGTTTGAAGTGTTGCCATCAATGCCAAAGGGGGAGATTGTTGGCATAACTAATGGTGTTGGCATAGTCGGTTCATCAGTTAATACTATCATTGATGACTAACACTTACCAATGAATAAGGCCAAGCTCTTAGGCAAGGAGGTGTGGTAATAATCAATGGTTTACTCATGGTTGCAATCAATATGGAGGATCAGGTGCTTCCCTAATATGCATTATTGACACACTTAAGCAGTGAGTTAGTCAAAGACTAATCAGTTGAAGAATAAACAGAGTAGCTGACCAGTCATTCAAGCATCTGATAGGTGTTGAGATCAATTTCTTAAACTGACAATTGAAATGATGATTCGGTCACAAGAGGTGACTCAGATTGCAGTTTAGTAGTCTTATGCATGACCGAAACACTCTGGACAGATAGGTGACCAGTCTGATTGATGATCATTGACTGGTGGTAAAAGATGAAGAATTACAGTGATGATACAGGTTGAAGGATGATATCCACCAAGAATCTTGGGGCAGTGATTGGTAAGTTGGATGCAATGACCAAAGGTGAGTTAGTCAGGATGAGATATCATCAAACAAACTACTAGTGAAGTCTACAATAGTTAGCAATCAGTTAAGGCAAGATTTGTGAGGATTTTTCGATTCACATTATACAGGAAGAACATGACCCAAAAGTTGCTAAAATTATGAGTTGCTGGTGATAATGATGGAGAGCATGTAGAGAAAGTGCAAGAAGATTTGGGAAGATTTGAATTTCAAATCTGCCAAGTGTTAGGTGTAAAATCATTTAAGAATCAGCAGGTATGTGTTGGCAAAATATGGTATAAAGGTTTTTGGTGAAAACCAAAACATTTGATCATAAAATTGTTAAGTGCAATTTTGAAAAGAGGTGATCCAACAAGGCGAGAAGAGTGTAGAACTGCTAAGTGAATAACAGAGTGGTGAAGAGAGTGTACAGAGATTGGATAGTGTGAAGAGTAGATAAAGAATGTAGAGAACCAGTAGAGTGCAGAGCACCAGTAGAGTGTAAAGAAAGTGAAATATAGAGCACCAGTAGAGTGCGGAGCAAGTGTAATCAATGGTCAAAATAAAGAGCTTCAATTGGATCTGATTAAGCTAAGAGTAGCTATTATAGCAGATCATTCTCTTTGTTATTTTATAATAACTACAACAGTAAAATCCCTTAATCGGGTAACATCTTAATTGATGATCCTAAGTCCTTTAATCTCTAAGAGGGTAAAGGTTCTAAAAAGCCTTGAAGAAAATCCCTTAATCAGGTGGCACCTAATAGTGTCTTTGTAATCTCCTTACAGGGATGGCTCCTCACCGAGCGTACTCCAGAAGAGTGCAGATTTTGTGAGTTTCTACTCACACTGTGGTTTTCTCCCATTTGGGTTTCCACGTGATAAACCTTGGTGTTCATGTGTAATTAATTTTATGCGTGCATGTTTCTTATTAATGCTACTTATACTGATACTTGTGTTAAGTTTGAGTAGAAACTTTGATTAAGGTTAAATATGCTAGAACTGGTATAGTGATGATTCACCCCTCCCCTCTCAGCACTGGTTGGGACTAACAAGATTGGGTATGCAAGAAAGTTTAGGAATAATATAAATAAAAGGGGATAATGATATAATGTGATATTTATTTAATAGATTAATGAAATAATAGAAAAAATGGAATAAATATGGATATTAATATAATGAATAATATGGAGAATAGGATAATAAGAATGTTATTAAATTTGGATCCACTAGATAATGATTAAAAAATTGAGATTTGATAAGAGGACACTTTTTAATGAAATTTTTTATGTGTCTACATATATAATAATTCATCACATGCAAATGATGAAGCTTGAACAATAATCTTTAACATAAAGTGTAGAAAAAATCACAATTCTCTCTTAATGGGACTATCTAAAGCACTTATTTATAGGTGTTTATAAAACTATCCATGCTAAAGGAACCAACACTTTTAAATTTTTATTTTGAAATGTAATTTATTAAAGATAAATAAAAAATAAATTAAATAAAGATTATATTTAAAATAGATTTCTTAAAAATAAATCAAATGCTAAACACTAAAATATAAAAACTAAATTGTGTGAAAATAAGAAAAATAGAAATAGTTTTCTTCTAATAATGCTCATTAAAGACAACAATAGTTATTCTAAAACATCAATGAACTCCTTTATTGATTTTGGCTTTATAATTAACTCTAATTTTTAATAACACTAAAATTATTTATATTTAGTTAAATAATTCTGATCTTTTTTCTTTTTGGAGGGCTGGCCTTATGAAATGAATATTATTTTCCTTCTAATTTCTTTTTGGCAAAACTTTGTTGAACTCACTTTAGGACTGAAAATAGGGGTGAATTAGTCCAAACCAAATATTTAAACTTTATTTCACAATCCATTGTCTATTTAACGTTATTCTTATCAGCAACAATGAATCACCATGCACAAAAAAACACCAATTTAGGTGGAAAAATCAAACAATGAAAAACCATAGTGAGAGTCAACTTGATATGAATTGATTACAATATTGTTTTAGTCTCACTACCAAGGAAGCACATTGCTCCTTGAAGGACTTGAAGGTTAAGATGCACTATCCTAGGGAAAGATACAAGGGACTTGTAGGATGAGATGCACTACCTCAAGACCATATACAAAACTTGTAGAGAAGACCCACTATCTCAAAGCAAGGTACATGAATATATGATCAAGAATGAATAGGACTTTGATAATACCACTACTGGATTTGGCACCAATTTTCGACGAATGTTTGTTGAAATATCGACAAACTTTTATCAGATTACTAACAAAACACCCTTACAAATTTCGTCGCAAAGATTTCATCGAAAAAGTGATGAAACTAAATTTCATCGGAAAAGCGACGAACCTAAATTTCATCAGAAAAGCGACGAACCTAAAGTTCATTAGAAAAGAGATGAACCATTTTGGTCATTTATTGGTTGTTTTGATTGATATTTAGTCATTGATTGTTGTTAATTGGTCATTTATTTCATCATGGATGTCATTTAGATATGAAATGTTGGTTAAATTCATATTTAATTAAATGGGTATGATGATATTGTTACTTAAATACCCACTATTATTAATTTTTGAGGAAAAATAAATTGGTTGAATATAAAGTAATTATATCCATATGGATGTTTATATTGTCACTCATAGATAAATTATATGTATATACACACACAAAAACAAGATCAAAATGACTTGTTTTTTCTTTTACTTGCAAATAAAAAATAATCATTTTGATCTTGTTATTGTGTGAATATATATTATAATAAATATATTATATATTATAATATATATATTATATATTATAATATATATATATACATATTATAATATATATAATAATATACATAAAAATAAATATAAAAAAATAAAAAAAATTGGGAGGTCGTGGGCCTGCAACCCCAAGGGGCCACAACACCCACTATCGTGGGGGCTTCGTGCTCCATGGGCTGCAACACCCACAATTGTGGGGGCTACGTCCTCCATGGGCCGCAACAACCACGATCATGGGGGCTATGTGCTCCATGGGACGCAGTGGGTGTTGCATCCTCCATAGGCCACAACAACCACGACCGTGGGGGTTGTGTCCTCCATGGGGGCCACAACACCTCACAACAAGACCAAAATGGGGGAGGGGGAGTTCCAAACCCTTATCTCCCCAAAAAAATCCACTAAACTAATAAATATTTTAAATAAATAAAAAAAACATATAATTTTTTTTTATTTTCTGAAAAGACATATGTGTGGTTTGAAACCCTATAAAATTTACATGGCTGCCACTATTTTTCAATCCACATCTGCAACATCCGCAAAATAAAACAAGGAAAAATGTATTAGATCTCTCTAGGAAAATAAAAGATGGGGTTTGGAACCCTTAGAATGCAAATGGATATCATTCCTCCTCTTCTCTCATCCAATTATTTTTTTTTAAAAAGCATAAAATATAGTTAGATCTAGGGTTATCATGAAACAAGAGAGGAAAAAAATGAAAATCTTCATTAAAAGGAATAAGCAAGAAAGAACGCATTGGGAGAATCTTCTAGATCTTCATGACTTCTTTGAAGTAGGCCACACTTGAGAAAATTGCAACAATGGCTTCCATGGAGGAGGCTAGGGTTAGAAAGCTTGAGAAAATTTCCAAATGAGATAATAGGGTTAGAAATTTCTTTCTTTCCATCATAATAGATGTTAGGGTTTCCATTGAAGCCCTAAGATCCAATGGTGGAGATTAAAACAATCTAATGGATGGGATTCTTTTCACAATCCATTAGTGGATGGAAGTTTTTTAAATGGGAATTAAAATAATCATCGAGCTCACTTTTATTTATTTTCATCAGAAATTTTCATCGGAAACTTTCGTCAGAAATTTTCGTCGAAATTCCGATGAACGTCGAGCATAAATTTTAATTATTCGATGAAACATCTAATTATGCATCTTTCATCAAATTTTGTAGTCAAATGAGTTATTGTTGTTAGATATAATGCACCACTGAGAGGGGGGTGAATCAGTGGTTCTCAACTTTTCGCTTTAACTATCCTTATGAATGTATGTCGATTAGTATATCTAACTGAATGCAGACTTACCGCTTAGTAAGGAGACTAAACACAAATGTAATCACACAAAGGGACATCACATAACACCAGTATATACAAGGAAAACCCAAGATAGGAAAAAAACCTCGGTGAGCAATGCTACTGGAGTCTACTACTCCAATATAGCCTCACAATGAAACTTTGTTGCAATGTTTAGGGCACCAACCCAAGGAGCACCAACCCCTGCTAGTTTATGGGCACCAACCCAAAGGAGCTACAACTCAGTGATCACAATGATAGCTTCAAATACAAAATTAGTCATACTATTACAAGTGAATCTTGTAACCATTTCATATATCTTACTCTACCGGTGAGACACCTTCTTTGCTACACCGGCTCACTCTTCTGCTACTCTCATCTACTACTGCATTGCTGGTAAACTCTAACAGTTCACCTCTACTCTTCTTCTTCTCTACTGGATCTTGTCCTCACTACTCCTCTCTTCAGTCCTCTCAACTTTCTTCCTGCCGATACAAGCACTTACCGATTATCTCCTCTAATGCAATCTAGTTGCTTTACCGATTTCTCAAACCATACCGGTTAAACCCACTATTAAACCCTATCACCAGTTTACCCTTCACTCCCTCGGTCACTGTAATCTTCAACTATTTTCCCTCTAACTAATCTAACTCTCTCATGCAATGCTCAATAGCTTCACAGCAGCTCTATCTTCTTTTCATTCAGCAACATATAACAATATCTTTGCCTTGCATATTTATAACCAAGTCTTCCTGCCAAAAGACAATTCAAATCTCAGGCGGTTAGGGTTTCCTCATCAACCTTGAGGCAAACCAAAACCAATCAGAACTTATCTAATCTGATCGCCCAAACAGTTGTTTGTGTCATGCCCAACTTTTGGACATGAACGGAAATTTTTTTTTTTTAAAAAAATACTTAACTAATTAACGACTTACTTAATTAAAGTGATGCAACTTAGTTTGGTCTTACTACATTTGTGTCGATCAGGTAATTAAATTTGATTTGGTAATGAAGATAACTGAGTTATCTATGAGCTAAAATTTCTCCCAAAAAGGAAATTCACTGAGCTTCATTAATAAATAATTACAATCTCAAATATGGCGATAAATCTCAAATATAAACGTTTTTAAAATTTATCTTATTTTTCTTAATCCACTAGGATTCCTAGTTTAATTATCCTCGTTATTAATACACCTTATTAAAATAAATTCCCCTGGAATTTAAAATACTTTATAACCTTAGGCTAAATTGGCCCTCTTGGCCCTACCAGGAAATTTAGTGTTTACACCCCTTAATTTTTAATTCTAATCTACCTAATTATTAAAATCCCTCTTATAAAATTTCTTCTACATTCATTAATAATTTAAAAGGAGAAATAACATTACTTAATTATAAAATCAAATATATGAATCCAATTTAATAAAGTAGTTAAACCCCTCAAGAAATTAAACCCTCTTCTACATTTGTCAAATATTGTAAGACTTAGTTTAACAACTAACTAATTTAAATCCTATTTAATATCACTTTAAGTCTACTTATATATATATATGTTTTATATAATCATTTATATACTTAGTTATAAACCTCTTATATGAGAGTTTTGTTTTTTTTCTTATTTATAATCCCAAACCTCACATGTTTATTTAAATTGTGAGAGTGTTGCCCTAACCCGAAAATTAGGGTTAGGGCCAACACGTTAATGCCCAAACTTCTTTTTTTTTTTTGTGTGTGTGGGTTGTGAGAGTGAAACCCCATTTTTTTTGCGTGCTTGTGTGTGCAGGGGAGACGGCGGCCGCAGGAGGGAAGGCGGGTGTGAGGGAGCCGAGCGGTGTTACCAACCACCCGGGTGCCATTTTTTTGTGTTGCATTGCGTAGACGCCTCGACAGTTTGAGCGGAGGGGGAGAGGGAGCCGGCAGCGCGGCACCGCCGGCTGCGGACGGCGCCGCCCGCAGTCTGCGGCTCCCCGCAGGCTGCGGCGTCGCCGCCCGCAGTCTGCGGGTGCCGCAGGCTGCGGCCGCCGCCGCCGGGTGCTGCGGCCCCACGCTAGCCCAGCAGAATTTTGTTAAGCGTTTTTTTTGTGTAACGTTTTTCCTTTGCTATGAGATTAAAATGAGGCTTAAACCCTCGAACGTTTAGGATTTGGTTTAAATGATTTTCTCGGGGTTGTTTAATGCGAAAATTCCTTTGTTTTTATATATATATGGGTATGGCAGATACAAAAGGAACACAGTTAAACTTGGGAATAAACAGGTTTTATTTTCAGTAAATAAAAGGATATATATTTATATATTTATATATATATATATATATTATTTATTTATTTATATATATATATATATACATATATGTATTTTTGTGTTTGGTTGACTTAGATAGGGGATTAATCAGATTTCCTTTTCTGTGCATTAGTATTATCAGAACTGTGAATATTACTATTATTTTTTTTGTATAAATCAGATTTTCCAAACAACATTAAAGGAGCTAAAAATATTTATGTATATCTCTTTTGCTACCATTTACCCCCCTTTTTTTTTTTTTTTAATATAAAAACCACATAGACTTTCCTTTTGAGTTTAATATCATTGTAAGTCATCATAATGCATTTAAAAAGGATTTTCAAATCTATATTCTATTTTTGTAACCAAATGATAATATTAAAAGCTAAATGTTTCCCCTTTTTTTTTTGCAAAGAATAGACTAATTTAATAAATTTCTTTTCTGCAATAAATAGAAAATAAAAGACTGTTTTTAAATAAATTTACAGCAGCATGTTCAACTAAAAGAAATATGGATTTTCAACTAATATAAATTTCAGATTTCACAAAAGTGCATCTATATATATTATTCTTTTTTTTAAAATGAAAACATGAAGATTTAAATGCAACTAACACATTTCTTAGGGAAAAATACTATGTATTTCATTAACAGATATAAATACAAATGAGCATGGTTACAAAGGGGTTTTGAAATTTAAAACAACTACATTATCATTTTCATGATAATAGAAATACATTGCTTCATTCCTTTTTTTTTTTGAAAATAAACACACAATGACTTTCTCTTTCTTTTACAAGCTAATATTGAATACAAAAATTCTTCTTTCCTTGTAGATAAACACAATCTAGCTCCTTTTTTCTTCCCTTTACAAACCCCAATAGTGAATACATTGTCCTAATAACTCTTTCTGCAACATAAAACAGCCACATAGCTCTTTAATCCATCTTTTCCCATTCCCATGCAACCTGCAATAAAACACATTTTTGACCATGGGAAGCTCACCTCCCAGCCTAGGCTTACTAGAAGCCACCCCCGAGCTTGGAGAACCAAGCACTAGACGAGTTACAAACAAGCAAACTCTACACAAACATAGGAAAACACTTACATTCAAATTTCCCTTCCCAAGCTACACATTCACCACTTTCATGGTGACTCTTCCATGGGTGGAAGTGGACCAAGTACCAATGGGGAGAATGCATGCCAAAAACAATACAACATAAGCCACCTCATGGCAATACAAATGCAACCAAATACTTCCACAATCCTTATGCCCCCCAAAAGGCTCAAGGCCATATTTGCTCCCCTTATGACCCCCAAATGCATACACAAGGCTATGCATCAAGGGTCACCAAGGACACCCTTGAGAACACTCTCCATAAGGAGAGCCTCTCACCCATGGTTGTCATACTCCTTCCACCCCAAGATCTTCCTACCCTCCCAAGAGTAGGAGATCTTGGACACTCCCAAAACAACAAGAACACAAAACCAAAACACATAGAAAAGAAAACTACACATTCTTAACTTCAACAAAAGCTTCATAAAACACATTCTTTACAAGCTACTCTTTTCTTTTACAAACAACATAAACTAACACTTACAACATAACAAGAGGAAGTAAAAAGTAACCAACCTTATTCTGCCAATAGGTTTGCTAAAATTAGTTGGGGATGAGCTGCCCAATTCCACACTAACTTTCTCCAAAATTCCACCAAAAGTGCTAATCTCCTACTAACTTTTTCAAAACAAGCATAATCTCCAAGAATGGAGAGTGGGTGATTACTCACTAAGTCTCCAAATTCTTGCCTAAGAAGGCCTCTCACACACTTCCCAACCCCTTGGGTGAGGTGTGAGTTCCCATTGGTTGCCCTTCCCCAAACTCTTACATATTACCAAAATTGGAAAGGGAAAAGGTGGAAGAAGATGGGGAAGAGGGTTTGACATCAAAAGAGAAGGTTGTCTATCCTAGGAGGAACCTTCTAAGTTGAATTTTCGTGCATCTTGGAAATATCACTTTTTGAAGTGACTACATAGTCACATGGGAGAAGCCACATGTTGCAAAATACCCCTAACCCATAGGTATACCCTTTGGACCTTTGGAAAAGCCTAAAAACTTACCCTAGGAGTCCATTAAACCCTTTGGAAACCCAACTGAAGTTCACCTACGGGTCAAGCTTGAGTTGACCACTCCCAAGACTCCCTACCCAAGGCAAATTTGGGACCACACTCATGTTTTTTAATGGCTTTGGTAGAAACAAAACTCCCTCCAAGAGACAAGTCAAAATCAATGACACAATAAAAATACAATATAAAAATCACACATGGAATTTGTCTCTTGTAGGATTACACATATACATACAAATTAATTTTTAACACTCAAGCATTATACACTTCACAAATAAAATACATTACAATGGGGTGTTGTCTCTCCAAATAGACAACTCCCGGCTTAACAAACGCACATCGGTCTAGGCTTGGTTCTCCATTAAATTCCATGGTCACATGGATAATTTTCCTGCGCATCTCAATTAACGCATTAGTAATCCCAATAATCACATTTATACATAATCAAATACATAGGTTCCATTACACATCAAACACTCATACATTTGACAACAATAATTCAATATCTCATTCGTTCAAATTCAATTTCACATAAGCAATCAACATAATTTTCCAAAATTGAACCATTCATAAATAAGCATCATCTTTCTATCATCAATATGAAGTCCTGCAAATTTCCAATAATGACATTCACCATCATAATGTAATTCTATTCTAGTAACATATCTAAAGTTTCATAATCATCATGCATGAAATAAAGCATCAACATATGTCAGTGTGATCCAAATCATGGAATCATATAAGTTCTAAGTCCATAAACATAAAATAAAGCATCCATAATAGTCTCAATATGCAAATAACTGAAAATGTCAAACTGAATCGGGGTAGGGCCTCACACCCTCCCCCTCTAGGCATGAACTTCCTCCTGGAGTTCATCAAAAAGGTGGGGGTACCGTGATCTCATAAGTGTTGCATCCTCCCATGAGGCTGTGACCTCATCATAGCAATCCCACTGGACCCTAACCTGGTCTAGCTCTCGCCCTCGAAGGCTCAGCGTCCGGCGTGCCAGAATGTGAATGGGCTCCAAAGCTAGCTGCCCGTCCGACTCCACCTACAAGGCATCCCAATCTAGAATATGAGACTCATCATAGATATACTTCCTCAAAACTGAATCATGAAACACATCGTGGATGCGTGACAGGCTAGGTGGCAATGCTAGACGGTAGGCAACTGGTCCTATCCTCTCAAGGATCTCAAATGGTCCTACAAACCGAGGTGCGAGCTTAGAACCCTTTCCATAACGGATTGGACTCTTATGCGGTCGCACTCTCAAGAAGACTCTGTCTCCAACTGAGTAGCTACGATCAACCCTCTTTGCATCTGCATATTTCTTCTATCTATCCTGTGCCTCTCTAAGACGCTGCCTAATCAAATCCACCTGCTGCTCCATATCCCGAACTATCTCTGGACCAATAGCAACTCTGTCCTCTATGCGGTCCCAACTCAATGGTGTCCTACAAGGCCTGCCATATAATGCCTGATAGGGTGGCATTCCCAAGGACGTGTGATGCCCATTGTTATAGGCCAACTCCACTAAGGGAAGATACTCTTCCCATCTGGTCTGGTGATCCATGACATACATGCGAAGCATATCCTCTAACACCTAATTAACTCTCTCTGTCTGGCCATCCGTCTCCAGATGATAGGCTGTACTGAAATTGAGTTTGGTACCCATAGCTGCCTGTAATGCCTTCCAAAAAGAAGAAGTGAAGAGAGAATCCCTGTCGGATATGATCTTACGTGGAACACCATGAAGTCTGACAATGTCTCGCAAAAACACCTATGCTACTGCTAGTGCTGTGAAGGTGGTACGAACTGGTGAAAAGTGAGCCACTTTGGTCAACTTGTCAACCATCACCAAGATGGCATCATGGCGGCGAGATGACATAGGGAGACCAATGATGAAATCCATGGATATAGTGTCCCACTTCCACTCTGGTATAGCATGAGATTGGAGCAACCCACCTGGATGGCGGTGCTCCACCTTGACTCTCTGACACTCAAGGCATCGGGCTACCAGCTCGGCAATAAGCTGTCGCATTCCTGGCCAATGGTATAGTTCTCTCAAGTCTGCATGCAACTTCTTGACACCGAGATGCACTGCATAAGGAGCTCTATGAGCCTCTGTGATAATGAACTCCCGCAATCCCCTGGAAGAAGGTACATAGATGCGCCCTCTATGGCGTAATAAACCATCGGGCTCTAAGGAATAATCCACATACTTCCCTTCTAAAGTTTCCTGAGATCGAATAGCCTGGCAAACCTCTAAATACCATCTATCCTCTGGCAATCGCTGCATGATCCAATCTCTCAAATCCGTGCTCATAGACATAGTGTATACCTCATGACGTCTCCTACTCAAAGCATCTGCAACTACATTTTCTTTCCCTTTGATGTAGTGTACGTCAAAATCATACTCACACAAGAATTCCATCCATCTCCTCTGTCGTGCATTAAGATTCGGCTGAGTAAATATGTACTGAAGGCTCTGATGGTCTGAGTGCAACTCAAAATGATGACCCAAAAGGAAATGTCTCCATCTCACAAGTGCATGTACTATGGCTGCAAGCTCAAGGTCATGAGTGGGGTGATTAAGCTCGTGAGTCTTGAGTTTCCTAGACTCAAAAGCTATAGCTTTGCCATTCTGCATAAGTACTGCTCCTAAACCCTCTAGGGAAGCATCTGTGCAAACCATGAAATCAACTGATGGATCTGGTACTACAAGGATAGGTGCGGTAGTAAGTGCCTTTTTAAGTTCCTGAAAGGCCCTCTCGCACTTCTTCGTCCACTCAAACTTCTTCCCTTTGCACTGAAGAGAAGTGATAGGATGAGCAACTCTAGAGAATCCCTCAACAAAACGTCGGTAATAACCTGCTAAGCTCATGAAGCTCCTGACCTCTGTCACACTGGTAGGTGCTAGCCAATCCATAATGGCTCTGATCTTTGATGGGTCTACTGAGATCCCATCACCGGATATAACATGACCAAGGTACTTGATCTCAGTTCTAAAGAAAGCACACTTCGACAAACTGCCATACAACTGATTTTCCCTCAAACACTGCAAAACCTGTCTCAAGTGTTCCTCATGTTCCTCCTCATTTCGTGAATATATCAAAATGTCGTCAAGAAACACAATCACAAAGTGGTCGAGAAATGTGCGGAATACTCCATTCATGAGACTCATAAAAACTGCTGGGGCATTCGTAAGTCTGAATGGAACCACGGTGAACTCATAGTGGCCATATCTAGTGCGAAATGCGGTCTTGTGGATATCACTTTCCACTATCCTCAACTGATGGTACCCTGATTTTAGATCAATCTTGGAAAATACCTTGGCACCTTGAAGTTGGTCAAACAAATCGTCGATCCTGGGCAATGGATATCGGTTCTTGATGGTTACTTTGTTCAACTGACGGTAATCCATGCATAATCAGAGAGATCCATCCTTCTTCTTTATGAAGATGACTGGTGCACCCCAAGGGGATACACTAGGGCGAATGTGGCCCTTCTCTAGGAGTTCCTCAAGCTGAATCTTGAGCTCATTAAGCTCATTTGTGGTCATTCTATATGGTGCTCTTGAAATTGGTTCGGCTCCTGGAACAAGGTCTATATGAAAATCAATCTCTCTACGGGGCGGCATACCAGGTAACTCTGAAGGAAATACATCTGAAAATTCTCTAAGGATAGGATGGTCATCAATAGATGGTTCCTTTTCCTCTTCTTCTTCTCTATCACTAATGGTGATGGCAAATAACTGACATCCCTTTCGCATGCTCCGCTTAAGTTGCATGGCGGAGATCATACGAAGAGACACGGGTCTCTGAATTCCAGTGATCACTATAGGAGAGCCATGATCATCCTCACACTCGATCCTTTTCAGGCGACAATCCATCTTGGCTCTATGGGCATAAAGCCAATCCATGCCAAGTACAACGCCATATGATCCAAGTGGTGTAACTCTAAGGTCTACTAAGGTGGTGGTATTGCCAATCTGAAGCTGACATCCCTTAACCTTTGATTCCACTGACACTCTAGCCCCTGAAGCTAATTCCACTTCCCAACTGACCTCTTGCCTAATTGCCACTAGCCCGCAATGCTCCACAACCAATGGAGATATAAAAGAATCAGTAGCTCCTAAATCAAATAATATAGATACACTGCTACCTCTGATCATACCTGCTACCTCAATAACCGTGGCCTGATGCTCTGCCTGGCGGTTGTCAACCGCTGCAAAGACTCTGTGGGACTTGCCCATGTCCCCAACTATCGGCTCCGATGCTGCCATCCTCTGATTCCCTACCATCTGACCCTGAGGACACTCTCTCGCCATGTGTCCCATGGCTCCACATGTGAAGCAAGGGCCTCGTGCCTGAAACTGTACTCCCTATGGTCTGGAGAAAGACTATCCCCCTGTCCTACTAGAACCACTATACCCACCTCTAGAGGACTGCTAAGTCCTAGCCGGAGGGGTGTAAGGAGCCTGCGATCTCTGATCTCGCCTTTGACCCTGTGACTACCACTGCTTGGGCTTTGTGCCCTACTGATTCTATGGAGGCTTTTGCCTCTGGTTTTGCTGTGACTGCTGTGGAGGAGGGGGTTTGGAGAACCCCGATGAGTGCCTATTGTTACCTTTCCAATGGGGTTTCTGAAACCCATAAGTCTGTGGTGAAGGGTTATGGTTCTGAAACCGATCCTTCGAGTCATGTGGTCTGGCCTGAATCTCCTCGGCTATCAAAGCCTTCTCCACGGCAACCCGGAGGCTCCCTGGAGCGGCCATTCTCACTGGTCCTGCTATGCCAGAATTCAATCCTCTGATAAATCGGTTGACGAGAAGCTTTTCATCTTTCAGGTAGTCTACATAAGGTAATAGTTCAAAGAACTTGTTCTCGTACTGTGTCACTGTAAGACCCTTCTGCTGGAGGTCATGAAACTCATCCACCCTACACTATCTGAAATGCTCTGATAAATACCTCTCCCTGAATCTCTCTGTGAAAATCTCCCAAGTGAGGGTCTCTATCTCTAAGCCACACTTATATTCTTCCTGTCTCCACCATGTGGAGGCTGTTCCTCGCAATAGGTGAACCGCTGCACGTGCTTTTAGATTGCTCTCATAAGAGCGCAATGCAAAGCACCTATCCAGGCTTAAAAGCCATGCCTCTGCCTCTACCCCATCGGTAGATCCCCCAAATGATGGTGGCTGAAGACGCATAACCTCTCTGATTAGATCCCCTGGATCTCTACGCGCCCTCTCAATATACACTGGTGCTACGGCTGGAGGTGGTGCTGGTAGGTGAATGGGTTCGGGCTCATGCCCAGCCTGACTCTCTACGGGATTAGGAGGTGGACTCCTACTCCGTTCCCGTTCTACTGTTCTATGACTTCCTGAGTTCTGGTTCTCAAGGTTATGATCTACTATTGGAAGCCTATCCTGTATTAGTCCAATCAGGTTCTGAAGAGCTACCAAGATGTCTCAGTTTGGGTCACCTGATTGCTCGGGAGGAGCTGCTGGGTTCACTTCTTGAACCGATTCCTCCCTAATGACCTCTTCGCGTGCCATGCGTGCACGCCTAGGGCCTCTACCACGTTTGCGAGCTTATCGCGTAGTTGGAGGCATCCTTTTTAAGAAAATAAAATAAAATGAAATAAATAACTATTTTAGGAGAAAATATTTTAGCTAGTTTTAAAAATAAAATTAAATACAATTTAATTAATTAAATAATTGTAGCGAAACGTAATGGAGTAAGGTTCCCTAGTGTTGGCAACCTTGCTCTGATACCAAAATGTCATGCCCAACTTTTGGGCACGAACGGAAATTTTTTTTTTTTTAAAAATACTTAACTAATTAACGACTTACTTAATTAAAGTGATGCAACTTAGTTTGGTCTTACTACATTTGTGTCGATCAGGTAATTAAATTTGATTTGGTAATGAAGATAACTGAGTTATCTATGAGCTAAAATTTCTCCCAAAAAGGAAATTCACTGAGCTTCATTAATAAATAATTACAATCTCAAATATGGCGATAAATCTCAAATATAAACGTTTTTAAAATTTATCTTATTTTTCTTAATCCACTAGGATTCCTAGTTTAATTATCCTCATTATTAATACACCTTATTAAAATAAATTCCCCTGGAATTTAAAATACTTTATAACCTTAGGCTAAATTGGCCCTCTTGGCCCTACCAGGAAATTTAGTGTTTACACCCCTTAATTTTTAATTCTAATCTACCTAATTATTAAAATCCCTCTTATAAAATTTCTTCTACATTCATTAATAATTTAAAAGGAGAAATAACATTACTTAATTATAAAATCAAATATATGAATCCAATTTAATAAAGTAGTTAAACCCCTCAAGAAATTAAACCCTCTTCTACATTTGTCAAATATTGTAAGACTTAGTTTAACAACTAACTAATTTAAATCCTATTTAATATCACTTTAAGTCTACTTATATATATGTATATGTTTTATATAATCATTTATATACTTAGTTATAAACCTCTTATATGAGAGTTTTGTTTTTTTTCTTATTTATAATCCCAAACCTCACATGTTTATTTAAATTGTGAGAGTGTTGCCCTAACCCGAAAATTAGGGTTAGGGCGAACACGTTAATGCCCAAACTTCTTTTTTTTGTGTGTGTGTGTGGGTTGTGAGAGTGAAACCCCATTTTTTTTGCGTGCTTGTGTGTGCAGGGGAGACGGCGGCCGCAGGAGGGAAGGTGGGTGTGAGGGAGCCGAGCGGTGTTACCAACCACCTGGGCGCCATTTTTTTGTGTTGCATTGCGTAGACGCCTCGGCAGTTTTAGCGGAGGGGGAGAGGGAGCCGGCAGCGCGGCACCGCCGGCTGCGGACTGCGCCGCCCGCAGTCTGCAGCTCCCCGCAGGCTGCGGCGTCGCCGCCCACAGTCTGCGGGTGCCGCAGGCTGTGGCCGCCGCCGCCGGGTGCTGCGGCCCCGCGCTAGCCCAGCAGAATTTTGTTAAGCGTTTTTTTTGTGTAACGTTTTTCCTTTGCTATGAGATTAAAATGAGGCTTAAACCCTCGAACGTTTAGGATTTGGTTTAAATGATTTTCTCGGGGTTGTTTAATGCGAAAATTCCTTTGTTTTTATATATATGTGGGTATGGCAGATACAAAAGGAACACAGTTAAACTTGGGAATAAACAGGTTTTATTTTCAGTAAATAAAAGGATATATATTTATATATTTATATATATATATATATATTATTTATTTATTTATATATATATATATATATGTATTTTTGTGTTTGGTTGACTTAGATAGGGGATTAATCAGATTTCCTTTTCTGTGCATTACTATTATTAGAACTGTGAATATTATTATTATTTTTTTTGTATAAATCAGATTTTCCAAACAACATTAAAGGAGCTAAAAATATTTATGTATATCTCTTTTGCTACCATTTACCCCCTTTTTTTTTTTTTTTTAATATAAAAACCACATAGACTTTCCTTTTGAGTTTAATATCATTGTAAGTCATCATAATGCATTTAAAAAGGATTTTCAAATCTATATTCTATTTTTGTAACCAAATGATAATATTAAAAGCTAAATGTTTCTCTTTTTTTTTTTGCAAAGAATAGACTAATTTAATAAATTTCTTTTCTGCAATAAACAGAAAATAAAAGACTGTTTTTAAATAAATTTACAGCAGCATGTTCAACTAAAAGAAATATGGATTTTCAACTAATATAAATTTTAGATTTCACAAAAGTGCATCTATATATATTATTCTTTTTTTTAAAATGAAAACATGAAGATTTAAATGCAACTAACACATTTCTTAGGGAAAAATGCTATGTATTTCATTAACAGATATAAATACAAATGAGCATGGTTACAAAGGGGTTTTGAAATTTAAAACAACTACATTATCATTTTCATGATAATAGAAATACATTGCTTCATTCCTTTTTTTTTTTGAAAATAAACACACAATGACTTTCTCTTTCTTTTACAAGCTAATATTGAATACAAAAATTCTTCTTTCCTTGTAGATAAACACAATCTAGCTCCCTTTTTCTTCCCTTTACAAACCCCAATAGTGAATACATTGTCCTAATAACTCTTTCTGCAACATAAAACAGCCACATAGCTCTTTAATCCATCTTTTCCCATTCCCATGCAACCTGCAATAAAACATATTTTTGACCATGGGAAGCTCACCTCCCAGCCTAGGCTTACTAGAAGCCACCCCCGAGCTTGGAGAACCAAGCACTAGATGGGTTACAAACAAGCAAACTCTACACAAACATAGGAAAACACTTACATTCAAATTTCCCTTCCCAAGCTACACATTCACCACTTTCATGGTGACTCTTCCATGGGTGGAAGTGGACCAAGTACCAATGGGGAGAATGCATGCCAAAAACAATACAACATAAGCCACCTCATGGCAATACAAATGCAACCAAATACTTCCACAATCCTTATGCCCCCCAAAAGGCTCAAGGCCATATTTGCTCCCCTTATGACCCCCAAATGCATACACAAGGCTATGCATCAAGGGTCACCAAGGACACCCTTGAGAACACTCTCCATAAGGAGAGCCTCTCACCCATGGCTGTCATACTCCTTCCACCCCAAGATCTTCCTACCCTCCCAAGAGTAGGAGATCTTGGACACTCCCAAAACAACAAGAACACAAAACCAAAACACATAGAAAAGAAAACTACACATTCTTAACTTCAACAAAAGCTTCATAAAACACATTCTTTACAAGCTACTCTTTTCTTTTACAAACAACATAAACTAACACTTACAACATAACAAGAGGAAGTAAAAAGTAACCAACCTTATTCTGCCAATAGGTTTGCTAAAATTAGTTGGGGATGAGCTGCCCAATTCCACACTAACTTTCTCCAAAATTCCACCAAAAGTGCTAATCTCCTACTAACTTTTTCAAAACAAGCATAATCTCCAAGAATGGAGAGTGGGTGATTACTCACTAAGTCTCCAAATTCTTGCCTAAGAAGGCCTCTCACACACTTCCCAACCCCTTGGGTGAGGTGTGAGTTCCCATTGGTTGCCCTTCCCCAAACTCTTACATATTACCAAAATTGGAAAGGGAAAAGGTGGAAGAAGATGGGGAAGAGGGTTTGACATCAAAAGAGAAGGTTGTCTATCCTAGGAGGAACCTTCTAAGTTGAATTTTCGTGCATCTTGGAAATATCACTTTTTGAAGTGACTACATAGTCACATGGGAGAAGCCACATGTTGCAAAATACCCCTAACCCATAGGTATACCCTTTGGACCTTTGGAAAAGCCTAAAAACTTACCCTAGGAGTCCATTAAACCCTTTGGAAACCCAACTGAAGTTTACCTACGGGTCAAGCTTGAGTTGACCACTCCCAAGACTCCCTACCCAAGGCAAATTTGGGACCACACATGTTTTTGAATGGCTTTGGTAGAAACAAAACTCCCTCCAAGAGATAAGTCAAAATCAATGACACTTAATCAGCACATGTGTCAAGTGACACAATAAAAATACAATATAAAAATCACACATGGAATTTGTCTCTTGTAGGATTACACATATACATAAAAATTAATTTTTAACACTCAAGCATTATACACTTCACAAATAAAATACATTACAATGGGGTGTTGTCTCTCCAAATAGACAACTCCCGGCTTAACAAACGCACATCGGTCTAGGCTTGGTTCTCCATTAAATTCCATGGTCACATGGATAATTTTCCTGTGCATCTCAATTAACGCATTAGTAATCCCAATAATCACATTTATACATAATCAAATACATAGGTTCCATTACACATCAAACACTCATACATTTGACAACAATAATTCAATATCTCATTCGTTCAAATTCAATTTCACATAAGCAATCAACATAATTTTCCAAAATTGAACCATTCATAAATAAGCATCATCTTTCTATCATCAATATGAAGTCCTGCAAATTTCCAATAATGACATTCACCATCATAATGTAATTCTATTCTAGTAACATATCTAAAGTTTCATAATCATCATGCATGAAATAAAGCATCAACATATGTCAGTGTGATCCAAATCATGGAATCATATAAGTTCTAAGTCCATAAACATAAAATAAAGCATCCATAATAGTCTCAATATGCAAATAACTGAAAATGTCAAACTGAATCGGGGTAGGGCCTCATAGTTTGCACATCACCACCAGTGTCATGCCTTCTTGATCATGCCTTCTATATTTGGCAATCTACTTTTTACCCTGTTAGCTGATTTCTTGGTCAATCACCAAGATTGGTCTTGCGGTTTCCTTCATCTGGCTCGATCTCCTCAATCACTCTAAGATGGCTCTATGTTGTCCTCCAGACCTTAATCCGCAAACCTCTGCAATGGCTCTACAACGTATCCCATGATTTATGAGATCTACCATTAATATCGACCAACTCATCAACAACCTCGTCGGTACACATTTCATCTACCGTTGCATACAATTCTGCCACCTTGACTCCACATGACATCCATATCGAACAACTTCTAGCTTGGATCTTTGTGTCGGTTCAAACAGGATCACTAACCAAACACTCCACCAGTTCTTCTTTTCTGTCAGTTTACTAACCTTGTCGGTATGTCACACTTTACTGGTTAACCTTCATGTCTTCTCTTTTCTGAACTACCAGTGGTACATCTTAACTGGTTGCTAGACATGTTTATCCATAGAATTCTCATTCTCATCAGGTGGGAAGACTTCTACATCTTCACCTTGTCCATATTACCGGTGGACTTACATACCATTGCACACTCTTGATGACACCTACCTTCAACTATTTTCATCATCTGCAGGTCGGTTGCACTCTCTATCTTCAACTACTCCACTTTGCCTTATTCTTCATCAGATTGAATATCATCTCAGTTGGTTTGTCAAGTTGACAAACCCATCACTCTTCATTTGCATCGATATCCCAACATGCCTTTTCTATCGGTCCAGTGCATAATCCTGATTTCATGCACTGGAAGCATTCCTAAGATTCACCGGTAGATCCGATGTGTGCCTTCAAACACCTGCCTTTACCTCTTCTTCCTTATCTCATAGAACAATACTGCACATTATACATAATAGGAGATAAGCTACACTTACTGGTGTAATGATACCTTGTCATCTGCATCTAGTAATGCAGACATGTGGCTTCCTTGTTTATGCAACATATCTTCAAATAGGCACATCTAGTGTGGGCACATTCATTGTTAGTCAGCTCTACACATGGTGACTGCATCTCTATCCGGTGGGAGTCCTGTTGTTCTGCAACCACATAATATATTGATGACTAGTTCATCCTTCTCCTCTGGTGTTGATGTTATTTAGGTAACATTCTACCTCTTCATAACAAACAACATCCAAGCATCCTGCTCATTGTCAACACTTCACTTATCAGTTGACAAACTCTCCTTACCAATGATACACTATACCGATATCCTATCAATTTCATCCACACAAGTCAAACACTAACTTATGTACCAGTGACTGTAGTGGTCATTCATCTGAATGACATTCTCTTCCTATATACTCCTATATGATAGTGTTGCACAAACATCTTTTCTACCAGTAGTCATCCCGTATCGGTTGAAATCAATGACAACACAATGCCAATAAGTGTACTACATCCAACAATCTCCAAGCATGAAGTTGTCCTTGAATCTCTATCTCAATCCAAATTTTTCCTTGAATCTCTTTCTCAAGCCACCAACTTCACAACAATCACCACACACTCTCTGTCACAATTTCACGTCACTAGCTTCTTAAAACTGATATAATCATGTAAGTGCATCCCACATATTGATCCACACACTCAACATAAATTTGGTCTTAGATATATATACCATCTTCTTTATTGCAAACATCAATTAGGTTAGCTAGAACAAAAATAGGTCCTATTAAGATGACCACCAAAATATAATTGTGGTGAAAGAGAGAGTACCTAAAAACATTCTATCTCTTCTTTTTAAGCAGTTTAAAATAATTCACACTTTATCACACATCCTCCAAAGTCGTCAATAAGGTAACATAAACACATTTGAGCAATCAGATAAGTTTCCTTTCAAGGGAAAATGGTATATACTTAATGTATTTTATTATGTTGGTGAATTATAAACCTCCTCATCAAATGAGTAGTGATCAATTACAATGCTTGAGATGACGCGCATATGAGATTGTCTTGTTGCTGACTGTTGGCATTACATTAAGTTTGTTGATATTAAGAAGGTTGTTGGAGATTGATGATATAATTGATAAAGGATGATTACTGTCTTAATAATATTATTTTGTCATTGATATCAAGCAATTTATTTTCTGATTCAGTATTATGTTGCCATATCTTAAAGAGTATGTTTTGATGAGTATAAATATGTCGGTAAGTGACACAGAAAGAATGTGAAAATGAAGGGGAGTAATAAGTTATTCAATGGGAAACTATTACCGAGTTAGACAATGATGAGATTATGTTATTTTGATTGTTTTGATATCCTATATATGTGTATTCGAAGACTGAATAAGAAGGAAAAGATTTCATGCATCAAAATGAGTAAAGGTCTGATACTGTTCTATTTTACCAAGCAACGAGCTAGTCGGTAAACACCAAGGTTATCAGTGTCGGTTAAAGAAGGAAGAAGTTACTGAGTAAAGTTTTGTATTTACCAAGTATCAACCGAGCAGTAACATGATGCATTGGATGAATAAATAAATTATTAAATGAAGGATGCCAATGAGCTGGAGATTTATAGAAGATTGGAATGTCGTGCAAGAAGTTTGTTAAGGATCAACGACAATGAAAATTCAAGAGTTAGATCTACAACATAGATTGAATGGTCATAACCGAGCACAAGTACCAAGGAAGGTATACAAGTTCCAAGGCAAGATAAAACATTTTTCAGTTCAAAGGATTCAATGAACCTAGTCAAGTTTGAAGATCTAATGGCTAAGATTAATCATGGGAAATGTGATTAAGGAGATTAAGCAGTTTGGAATTGTGAATAAATAAGGAAAAGTTTATGAACAAACTATGCGAGCAAATAGAAGAATAGTGATGTTGCTGAAGTGATTACCGAGTATAAAATATTGAAGATCAGATTGAAGAACAGATTGAGAAGCCCAGCAAGGAGGAAGATAGGTCTTATGACAAGATTATTTTGAGCACATAGAGTCTGCTTTAACATTTCAGATGTGAAGTTGTAGTATATTTTATTACTGTTATTTATTTTTGTAAGTGATAGGAAATCTCTTAACCGAGTGGACCTAACAATCTTACTTGTAAATCCTCTAGCAAGGTAACATTCTAAATGAGTGTTTGAAATCCTTTGACAAGGTCACTTCTAACAAAGTGCAAGATTCTGATAGATCTGAGGGAAATCTCTTGACCGGGTCACATCTAGCAATGTGTTTATGTAATCTTTAACTGGATTGGCTTTTAACCGAGCATACTCTAGAAGAGTATATTTTCTTAGTGGGTCCAAAATCCCATAGTGGTTTTTCCCTATTTGGGTTTCCATGTTAAATCTGGTGCTATATGTGTTTTGTCGTTTCAAGTTTATCAGTTTATGAGTTTGAATGATTTATAGTCATAGTTGCATATCAAGTAAGTTCTATCGAGGTTGAATCTAGATAGATCATTGTATTTTGAGTTTATCTGATTCACCCCCCCCCCCTTCTCATCTAGCTAACAATTGGTATCAGAGCATGGACTCTGAAAGAAAAGTTTAAAGGAACTTGAGGCAAGATCTGAAGATGTATAAAAGGGATGCACCAAAGTTGAACAAGTCAGGTTTCTCCACATGGTAGAAAAGGATGAAGCTGCACTTATCAGGAATTGGAGAATATGCAACATATTATCTAGAGAATGATTACAGTGCACCTAGCACCTACCTGATGACAATGGAAGAGATAAAGGCAAAACAAGAACATATTCAAGCAATGATTGAAATAACATCAACATTGACTGACTCAAAGTTTAATGATCTAGAAGGTTGTAATGATGCCAAAGCTATGTTGAATAAGCTTATATCTGTGTATGGTGGTGATGAACATGTTCAAAGAGCAAAAGTAGACAGTCTAAGATGACAACTTGAATCCATGAGAATGAATGAAGGTGAGAACATAATCCAATATAGTACAAGGTTAAAGGAAGTTGTCAATCAAATCAAAGGAGTAGGAGGAACTATTGAAGAAAAGGATGTAACAAGTAAGTTGCTGAGAACACTTCTACTTGCTTATGCCATTCGAGTCTCTACAATTAATGACTTAAGGTCTGTACCAAACATGCTAGTCTCTTTGGATGCTACTATCGGTAAGCTACATGATTTTGAGTTAAGTAATTTTGATAATAGTGGGTCTTTGGTTAACAAAGTTGAATCTGCATTTAGTTCTTTTCATCTTGGTGAATCTAATGATTACAATGATATAATGTATAAGTATGTTGAAGGAAATCACAGTGGAGCAAGTGAGAGATTTCACAAAAACATGGAAGAAGTACATAAACTATATGAGGAAATCAGAAAGCAAGAAGAGTTTGAAGCATTATTGGCCAGAAGGTTACCGAGAGGCAAAGGTAAGTATAAAGGAAAGTTACCTTTGAAATGTTTGAATTGTGATAAAATTGGAAATATGGCTTCAAATTGTCCTGACAAAGAATCTAGTGAAAAGAGAGAATATCGAGATGACAGACAAAAAGACAACCAATACATAGGGCACCAAGACTTCAGAAGGAGAGATAGAAAGACATGCCTAGTAGCTGATGAGGAATCCAATGATGATAAATCTAATGGGACTGAGACAGAGGAAGTTGTATATGTGGCTATTAAAGATGGATCAGATGAAGAAATGTATGAAGAAAAAGCCTTAATATCACACATAAATAATAATGACTCTTGGATCATAGATAATGGATGCTCACATCACATGATAGGTGATAAACACAAGTTTGTTAATTTAGAAGATTATGATGGAGGTTATGTAAGATTTGGTAATGATGTACCATGTACTGTGAAAGGTAAAAGATCTATCACACTTCTTGAAAATGCTAAATGTGATGATGTATATTGGGTTGAAGGTTTGAAATACAAGTTGTTGAGTGTAGCATAGCTAAACAATACTAGATACCGAATAGAATTTCAGAAAGGAATTGTCAAAGTTCATGACAAACATGGAAAGTTGGCTGCTACCAGGACTCAAACAAGAGGTAATACATTTTGTCTTGACTCAACTCGAAACAATTGTCTGTATGCAAAAATAGAAGAAACCTAGTTATGGCATAAAAGGTTTTGTCATGTAAATTTTGATAACCTGATCAAAATAAGTAAGAAGCACCGAGTAAGAGGTCTACCGAGCTTGGAAAAACCTAAGAATGCAATATGCCAAGGATGCCAGATGGGTAATATGACAAAATCAACCTTTACAAGCAAGTCTTACACTTCTAAAGGAATTTTAGATCTTGTACACACTGATCTTTGTGGTCCTATGAAAGTTCAATGCTATTATGGTGATAAATACTTCATATTATTTGTGGATGATTACGCAAGGATGATGTCAATTATGTTTTTAAAAGAGAAATCATAAGCCTTTCAAATGTTCAAATGGTATAAGGCAAGAGTTGAAAATGAAACAGGAAGACAGTTGAAATGTCTAAGATCTGATAGAGGAGGAGAGTTCATTTCAGATGAATTTAACTTATTTTGCAATGATCATGGTATAAAGAGACAAGTGTCTGCATCGAGAACACCACAACAAAATGGGATAGCTGAAAGAAGAAACAGATCAGTTGTAGATTGTGCCAGAACTTTGATGATAGAAAAGAGAGTACCTCAAATATTTTGGAGAGAAGCAATAAGCACTGTAGTTTACACCCTAAACTGAGTACAACTGAAGAAAGGAACTATGAAGACACCATATGAAATCTGGTATGACAAGAAACCAAATGTAAGTTCTTTTAAAATATTTGGAAGTAGATGTTATGTTCACAAAGATGATCGAAATGGAAAATTTGATCAGAAAAGTGAGGAAGAAACATCTCTTGGTTATTCCTCTAGGAGTAAAGCATTTAAATGTCTAATCAAATCATCTAACAAAATAGTTGAAAGTGTAAATGTGAAAAATTGATGAATTTGCAAAAAGGAATGATGAAGGAAACTCCAAAGAACTAGAAGATTATGAAGAGTTTGTATATGTACAACCAAGAAGTCTAACCGACAAAGCCGATGAAGAAAATACTCAGTTACCAAGTGATGAAGAAGATCATATAGAGCCTACCGAGCCTATATTAGCAAAATATGTCAGAAGAAATCATGAATCAAGTCAGATTATAGGAGATAAGGATGCTCCAGTGATGACAAGGAACAAACTGAGATAGAACACATGTTTGATATCCAAGTTTGAACCGAGGATAGTAAAAGAGGCATTAAGCAATGAAGATTGGGTGAATGCTATGATAGAAGAGATTGAACAAATCAAAAAAATGAAACATGGACACTGGTCCCAAGACCAAAAGAGAAAAATGAAATCGGTACAAAGTGGATTTTTAGAAATAAGCTAAATGAAAAAGGTGAGGTCATTTGGAATAAAGCAAGACTAGTTTGCAAAGGTTATGCTCACGAAGAAGGAATAGACTATGGTGAGACTTTTGCACCTGTGCCAAGAATTGAAGGAGTGAGAACATTGTTGGCATATGCTGCTTACAAAAATTCAAGGTATATCAAATGGATGTTAAATCTGCATTTGAATGGTGTACTAGAAGAAGAAGTCTACATTGAACAACCTGAAGGATTTATTGAAGAGAAGAATAAAGATCAGGTATGTAAGTTGAACAAAGCTTTATATGGCCTAAAGCAAGCACCTAGAGCATGGTATGAAAGGTTGCACTCTTACTTAATCAAGATTGGATTTATGAGGACTAGTGAAAACAACATGTGTATGAAGAATGATGAGGATAATGGAATATTGATTTCAGCCATATTTGTTGATGATATTATTTTTTGTGGTAATGATTCTTTATGCAAGAACTTTGGAAATGAAATGTGCAAAGAATTTGAGATGTCATTATCGGTGAAATAAAGTATTTTATAGGTTTATAGATACTGCAAATGAAAAATGGGATTTTCATTACTCAATCCAAGTATATAAAGGAAATCTTGAAGAGATTTGGAATGGAGGATTCTAAACCTGTAAGTACTCCTATGACTACTAATTATAAACTATCAAAGAATGATGAATCTGCATCAGTTGATGAGACAGTTTACCGATCTATGATTGGAAAGTTGCAATATTTAGTTCACAACAAGCCTGATATAGCACACATAGTAGGTATAGTTGCAAGATTTTCTATAGATCCCAAAGAAACTCATATGACGACAATCAAGAGAATTTTTAGATACTTGAGAGGCACTGAAGATTATGGTTTACTATATAAAAAGAGGAATGATTTTGACTTAAAAGTCTATATTGATGCTGATTGGGCAAGAAATATTGATGACAGGAAAAGCACAAGTGGTGGAGCTTTCTTTTTGGGAAAAAGACTAGTGAGTTGGCTTAGCAAGAAACAATGATGCATTTCACAGTCAACAACTAAAGCTGAATATGTCACTGCAGCATTGAACTGTACCAATATAGCATGGATCAAACAATTGCTGGAAGGTATGAATGAGATAGTTACCGAGCCAGTAACTATATTTTGTGATAATACAAGTGTTATTAACATTTCAAAGAATCCAGTAATGCACTCTAAGACAAAGCATATCTTTATAAAGTATCATTATCTAAGAGAAGAAGTTCAAGAAAAGAAAGTTGTGCTAGAATATGTTAGCACAAAGGAACAATTAGTAGACATCTTCACAAAGCCACTACCAAGGGACACTTTTGAGTATCTTAGAAGTAAGTTAGGGGTCCTACCCCTATCTAGTACTCACTGACAGAGTTCGGTGAAAGCATAAACTCTATGACTCTACAGAATACTATTTGTGAGTTGATGATGATTTACACACTTTAGGAGATTGCCTAAAGTTGTACAGGAAACAATGAATAAAGACAAGATGCCCTAATGGAGACTATGATGATACATTTGTATATGTTTTAATAGCAAGGAAATTACTTCACAAGGGAAGTAATCATAAATTAGTTTTACTTTTGGCATTGTTGTCAAAGGGGGAGAAGATTACAAGAGAAGTTTACAGCTCAAGGATAACAGGAGAAGAAAAACAGCAGTCTGAATCAATTGGAATAAATCAAGTTGGTATTGCCATCAATGCCAAAGGGGGAGATTGTTGGCATTACATTAAGTTTGTGATATTGAGAAGGTTGTTGGAGATTGGTGGTATAATTGATAAAGGATGATTACTATCTAAATAATATTATTTTGTCATTGATGTCAAGTAATTGCTTTTTTTGATTCAGTATCATGTTGCCATTTCTTAAAGAGTATGTTTTGATGAGTATAAAGATATCGGTAAGTGACACAGAAAGCATGTGAAAATGAAGGGGCATAATAAGTTATTCAATGGGAAACTATTATCGAGTTAGACAATGATGAGATTATGTTATTTTGATTGTTTTGATATCCTATATATGTGTATTCAAAGACTGAATAAGAAGGAAAAGATTTCATGCATCAGAATGAGTAAAGGTTTGATACTGTTCTATTTTATCGAACAAGGAGCTAGTTAGTAAACACCAAGGTTATCAGTGTCGGTTAAAGAAGGAAGAAGTTATCAAGTAAAGTTCTGTACTTACTGAGTATCAACCGAGTAGTAACAGAATGCATTGGATGAATAAATACATTATTAAATGAAGGATGCCAATGAGCTGGAGATTTATAGAAGATTGGAAAGCCGTGCAAGAAGTTTGTTAAGGATCAATGACAATGAAAATTCAAGAGTTAGATCTACAACACAAATTGAATGGTCATAACCGAGCACAAGTACCAAGGAAGGTATACAAGTTCCAAGGCAAGATAAAACATTTTTCAGTTCGAAGGATTCAATGAACCTAGTCAAGTTTGAAGATCTGATGGCTAAGATTAATCATGGGAAATGTTATTAAGGAGATTAAGCGGTTTGGAATTCCTTATAAATAAGGAAAATTTGATGAACAAAGTATGTGGGAAAATAGAAGAACAGTGATGCTGCTGAAGTGATTACCGAGTACAGAATATTGAAGATCAGATTGAAGAACAGAATGAGAAGCCCAACAAGGAGGAAGATAGGTCTTATGACAAGATTATTTTGAGCACATAGAGTCTACTTTAACATTTTAGATGTGAAGTTGTAGATATATTTTATTACTATTATTTATTTTTGTAAGTGACAAGAAATCTCTTAACCAAGTGGACCTAAAATTCTTATTTGTAAATCCTCTAGCAAGGTAACATTCTGGATGAGTGTTTGAAATCCTTTGACAAGGTCACTTCTAACAAAGTGCAAGATTCTGATAGATCTGAGGGAAATCCCTTGACTGGGTCACATCTAGCAATGTGTTTATGTAATCTTTAACTGGATTGGCTTTTAACCGAGCATACTCTAGAAGAGTATATTTTCTTAGTGGGTCCGAAATCCCACAGTGGTTTTTCCCTATTTGGGTTTCCATGTTAAATCTGGTGTTATATGTGTTTTGTTGTTTCAAGTTTATCAGTTTATGAGTTTGAATGATTTACAGTCATAGTTGCATATCAAGTAAGTTCTACCGAGGTTGAATCTGGATAGATCATTGTATTGTGAGTTTATTTGATTCACCCCCCACTCTCATCTAACTAACAACTGACATGGTATATATTTCTTGACAAAGTGATATGCATCTTTTTTTATTGTTGGCCAATAGTAACCCTTTATGAGTAGCTTCTTAGAAAGGGTAAGGCCACTAGAGTATGCCCCATAGATACCTTCGTGTAACTCATGTAACATCACTTTAGCTTCTTCTATGTCTAAGCACCATAAGAGAGTTACATCAAAGTTCTTTCAATAAAGTGTGTCGCTCAAGATGGTCAAATGGGATGAGTGGCAAATAAAGGTTTTTCATTTATTATTGGATGGATTTGGTGGAATTGTGTTATGGAGAATATAATCGTATATGTCTTGATAACACTATGAATTAGGACAAATAATTTTGCAAACCATTTCTATATCAGGAACATCTAAATATGCTAGAAGTAGGAGGTGTTCAACCATGAATTCACATGTATGACTGTTTTGCGACATTTCTAACAATTATCCAATTGTTTCCATAGTGCCTACTACTTTATTATTTGCACGAGGTACTTTATCAAATAGGATTGTGTTGAAATACTTTCTTAAGATGTCAACCATTCTTTTGTATGGAAGTAGCTTTTCATCTTTTGTTTGATACTTGTAATTTACCTACTTGATAACTAATCAAGAGTCTCTATATACTTGTAAATCAACAATTTAGCATTGAATAGTTGTATGAAGTCTTGTAATGAGAGATTATATTTTGCTATGTTATTGTCCATAAAAATGCAAGCTTGTACATGATTTAGGAATAGAGTCACCTTGTGGTGTCATAAACAAAAAATAAAATCCCACAATAGTGGGTTACACTTTTTAGCCAACTTTGACACTGAAACAAACATTTTGAAAAACAACTTCACATTCGAACACCTAGCACCGCTAAACCATAAGGAATTTGTAGATGATGTAAAGTAGTGATTTGTGAGATTTTGTATGTGGACTCTCTCTCTCTCTCTATATATACATATATATACATAGATATATGTATATATATATACATATATACATGTATATATACATATATACATGTATATATATATATATACATGTATACATGTATATATACATGTATACATATATATACATATATATATATATATATATATATATATATATATATATATATATATATTGAATAAATTTGTATCCATTTTTGTATCTCCCTCAAAAACTAGTTTTTAACAATAAACAACATTTTTAAAGAGTGATACTCACTTGGTAATGCATAACTTTTTTTCTAAAATAGATAAAAAAATGTCATTCTTTTGAATTTAGGTTTGTAACATCGATATCTAGTGTTTGAAATTGGTTTCATATTATTATGTTGAGTATTTCATATTTTCTTATAATTTTAAATTTTCGTTAACTATAATTTAGACATAGGTTCACTTGGTAACTCGTAACTTGTTGCATATGTATCGTAATTCAATTTTTTTTGTTGGAAAGAGGACTTCAATATCTAGTGCATAGATATTTTTCAGAATTTTTTTCATTAGTTTACTATTTTTCCATGAGTGTTGAACAAAGAAGTTGATGTTGGGTGAAAAACCTTTGCTTAGTTAAACCAAAAAAAAAATTATAATAAACTCAATATATATTAAAATTTTAATTATTAGAAATCTCGCTTCGAGTACTACTATCATGCATTTGGGTTTGTCAAGATTTTTCTATTTGAGCCTTCAATCAGAGCTTTGAAGGCCAGAAACCTATAGAAATTTGGAGAGATTGGGGGGTAGATGCATAGAAAGCATGTTCGATCAAAGGGGGTTCGATAAAACATGTTAGGGTTTGATCATTTGAAATGACTTTTTCTCAATATTGCAAGAAGGTTTTTATAATGAAACATGAGGTTGATTAGAAATTTAAAATATAACAATAAATATTTAAATTTTTTGAAAAAAATATGTTGCACTAGAGGAGGGAATTCTCTCCAAAAGGGTAAAGAGCCAACAATAAGGATGTAAGCTCATAACATACATGTCCCCATTCCATGTTTGATCCATGAAAGCATAATTTATGTTGTGTTTTTTGTGTGATGGATAATATGTTAGGATTCCCAAAGATACTGAGAGAGGGGGGGGGGATGAATCAGTATCTGACCGATTGGATAATTTTCTTAACTTATAATATGAAAAGCATATTAAAATTGTGTACTGGTAAACCAGAAATAATGCACAAAATAAGAACAACAACCACAACATGAAAAGCACACCTGTAGTACCCTAAAAATGGTCATCTAAACCATGGGCCCCTAATCTCGATAATGTCACCAAGGTCCTAACCAAAGGTAATTAAATAAATCTTGAGCACATAATTAATTCTTTAATCATCAAATGTCACATGGCAAAATTAAACAACCAATATTAATTAAATATTTATTTAATTAATTAAACCATTCCAAGTAAATCATTTTTAAACAATTATCTTATTTATTTTATTAAATATCCTAGCATATTTAATTAAATAAATTAATTTGCCATTAAATCATCAAGAAGAGGAATTTAATTAAATATATCAATTGAGCACAAATCTTCAAAAATGGAAATAAATCAAAAAAAGGAATTAATTGACCAAGAAAGAATTAAAAATTGAGAAAAGAAATCAATTGGAGATAATCTTGAAAAAAAACAAATTAAAAATTGATGGATAATATCAAAGAAAGCAATTAAAACAATTAAATATTAAAATTGAATGAAATAGAGAATAAATCAATTTTTTCTTGATTTTATCTTAATTTTAGTTCAATTTCCTTTAAAACTAAGAAAAGCATCCAATCACATCAATTCACTTGGATTGTGCTTCCTCTTGGAAAATCTTGACCGCTTTTCATCATTTGATCTCAGCCATTGGTTTCTTTCTGAATTTTCTATAAATTCAGGCTCTCATCTCTCATTCAAAGAGGCTAGAGAATATATTGTTATTATACTATTTTTTCTCTAGATTCATTGATATATTGCATGTTAATTACTTCATATTGATTAAATCATTTAGCTTAATATTGCTTAAATCTTGTTAGATCAATATTGCATCCATCTAGCATTCATCATGATCATATAGATAAAATCTTTCATCTTGATGTTGTCTAGTTACTGGTATTGCTTATAATCTGAGAGCAATCATATACTCACATCTTTTAGAAGGCAATGGGTTGATTTGTTATGGTTTACTATTCATTGATTATATTTGATTAACCATGCATGTAATGACTTGATTGAAGTGTTGTGTATTGCAGATACAGATACAAGTCCACTTTTCACACACACATCTTTGGCACCCACCATGGGGCTCGAACCCACAACTGCAATATTTTTAATATTTCTTGAACAAATTTAATGTTTGGTTTTTATAACTAATAAACATGTGTTAAATTTGCAAATAAAAATCTTTCTTTTTGCTTGTTCTTCTATGACAGTCAACAATGGTCATGGTTTGGAAGGCATAAATTTTTATTGAACTGTTGGATCTAAACCAATTTTGGATATATTGTTGAAAACCAAGTTTTCTACAGGTTCAATGAAGGGATTTTTGTAAAGATTTTGGGTTTGAAAGTTATGATTGACATAGTGCAGGACTATCATTTTAGTTACTCTTTTGTGACAGTCAACAATGATCTCGGTTTGGAGAGAGAAACTTTTTATTGAACTGTTGGATATAAACCAATTTTTGATATGTTGTGTAAATCCTAGTTTTCTACAAGTTCATTGAAGGGATTTTCCTAAATATTTTTATTTTAAAAGTTATGATAGACAGAGTTCAGGACTATCATTTTACTTATTCTTCTATGACAGTCAAAAATGGTCTCGGTGCAGAGGGAATAACTTTTAATTGAACCATTGGATCTAAATCCAATTTTACTATGTTTTGTAAAACCAAGTTATGCACATTTCCACTGAAGTGATTTTCTGAATTATTTCTAGTTGAAAAGTTATAAATGATAGAGTGCAGTACTATCAAAACTGTCATAACTAGGATAGTCATAAAAAATGGAAATTCTTGTTAGATTAGTTTAATTTACAGTTTGCATGCTAGAATTTTTTTTTTATGATTTTTTTTAATATTATTTTGGAAACTAATTTTGGACTTTTAATGTTTGTAGGATGCTTGTCAAAGAATCTATCAATCAAACATACGCGTGCCAAAGAATCAAGAAGAAAATGACTATTGACATATTGGTTTTGCAGGTTGCCTAAGGAGAGTCAACTAAACATTGTGTATTCATTTAGTATTTTCTTATGCCCTTAAATTTCTATCTGGTTAAAGAACAAATCTGTCTTTCATGTTTTCAAAAAATCTAAGAGGTAGGAGAGTATGCTCTTGTCTTTTACAGACAATCAGAAATCTAGACCCTCGAAGCTTTTTTCTAGGTTTTGAGATTTGTGTACCTTTAGCGGGCCTGTCACAGTGGGAAAAAGTAATCACCTTGTGAGAACAACCCAAGTGAGTACAACTAGACCTGAGCATTCCAACTCACTATAATAAATAGGCCTCTAGTGATTAAAGTCTCAGAGGATGGGATTATTTGAGTTTTCTCTTTGAGATCTCTCATATCGAGCATTTTGTAGGGCCTCGCAGTCTCAATCACATTTACGTGACTACAACTTGTTTTGGTACCTTGTTGGGCTATAGGCCTCAATCATGCTTGCATGACTTCAAGGGGTAATTTCAAATGGAATTCCTGACTAAGAACTATAAGATTAGAATCTACCCAATTCACCTCCGAAAGGTTGATAATCTTTATGCAAGAGAGATAGTAACTCTCCCAAGACACTTGCCTTATCGTGCCCCCATTAGCATTTGGAGTTGGCTAATACGACATTGAGAATCCATTGCATGAGACTCAGCGGCCATATTCTGATTAGCTATTGGGTGTGTACCTAAGTCAACAAGCAAAGGTTTTCTTCTCTAAGCCAACTCCCATAGGGTTAGCATGTTGTGATTGAATTGTTATATATCTTGCGTGTTTTCTATGTTTTCATCCCTAAAACTAAAACTGGAGAAAACAAATTAAAAAAATCAATAGCTCAGTGATCAAAACTCTATTCTAGTCCAAAACGGGTCCCTGCCAGTCAACAAAAACTTAGTCCTTATCAAAAAATGGTAGTCGTCAGTCATTGAAACTCTGTCTGTCAGAATCTCATCTCTATCCAATCCTCTGTCGTACGAATTCCTGATCTTGTTAGTCAAAACAATCAAAATTTCCCAAACCAATCTACAGCAAGCATAAAACTAGTTATCATCCTCCTGAGCATAAACAAACCTTGATAGTGTACCCTTGTCGTTGCGTTGCATGATTTTGTCGATCATCTTTAAGCTAGTTCAAACAACATCTTATCAAACCTAAGTTAACTTAGATAACATCTTACATAGGATAGATCATTCTTGAAACCAGACCAGATCTTAGTTACTTCACTCAATCACTACATTAAATGAACTACTAGCTACAATTTGATCTTGACTTTTGCAACACATCTAGCTCTCGGTCCCGTCGGTTGTAAATGCCTATTCAAAATAGAAGCTCTTCTAAATTCTGACAAAAGTAAGAAGCCCATGGATACCTTAGCTCCAATTCCCATGGATACCTTTTCTCAAACATTTCAAGATATCAAGAAAGAAATATATGACATGGAAATCCAACAAAATAAATCAATGACTCTATTTGAAAAACAAATGCATGATATCAAGAGTGAGAAACTTCAAGGAATGCTAAAACAATTATATGATTTGACAATCAAATACCAACAAATAATTGATGATCAAAAGCCAAATCTCAAACAAGATCACAAAACACCTTCACCAAGACAAAAAGACATCTATTCCCTAGATAAACAATTTACACCTTTGGGGCAATCTATTGAGTCAGCTTTGGAAGAGCTTCTTAAGAACAATCTTATCATATTGCCTAAAACGACCACATGGGGATGTGCAGTTTTGAGTAGTTACTATGCATATCATAGGCATAACAAACATAAGACTTCAATGTGTATGGAATTAAAACATAAGATTCAAGATCTCCTTGATGATGGTGTCATTGAAATTGAAGATCCTAATGACTCACCTAAAGAAAAAGAAGGAACTACTTCTAAGCATGATCAAAATCATGAACCTATGTCTAGCAAGGCTCCATATGTGGCCTCCATCCCTTCCATGATGCCTTCATCTCCTAAAACTTCTCAAAAACAATCCATACCATCTCCTTCAAACAATGAAACTTTTCATGTTTACCTTCAAGGGCTATCTCCTATGGAAATCCAAGTTAATGGCAATATTGATACAAGTTCCTCTAAAGATTTAAAATCCTAGATCCTATGCCATCATACACTTCAATTCTAAACGTACCCACTCCAGAGAGTCCCACTCAAAATGCTTCCCCATCATGCCAAGATATGAAGACCTTCCAAGAATCCCCTACGCCTATGCAAAATCCTATCCCTTAGAAGCGACTCCATGTCAAGAGGATAATCTGAAAAATGAAGAAACAAGTCCTACCATAAATCAAGATCAAGACACCAAAACTCCTCAATCCCATCTAATGATTGAAAAAGATCCTATTTCACTAGAATCCCATGATGATCCCCTTATACCTTTCCATTTCTTCCAAGATGACCCCCTTCCATCTCCACCCCCATCTCCACCTCCACCGACACCTCCACCCTGCTCCTCTCTGCATTGTCGCACCTATCTAGGAGTTGCTCTCTCCTCCTCCATCCCACCCACTTGCCCTAGGGATCCACCCTCACCCCTCTACTGCCCACCCTCAGCTCGTACCCTACTACTGCTAGCACCTGGATCATCACTACCTCATCGCGGAGCCTCAGCTCTTTGTGCCTGACCCTATCTCTGGCCCTATCTCTGTGCTGGTGCGGGGGCATCCTCCTCAACATCCTCAATATGAGGAGCCTACTCGCTCGAGTCTATAAAACATGGGAACGGATGTTGCTGAAAATGATCTTTGTACTAGGGCAATACCCCCGCATCTACTACATCATCTAGGTAATCCCACCTCAAGCGGTGTAACCCTGTCAACTCCCACATCGCCAGCGCGTATGATAACCGCAGAGACCATCCCTATCTCTCCTCATTTGCATATTGAGCATATGTTGTATACTCCTACAAGATCCCTTGGGGCCAGCCATATTGCCTCATCACTCGCGAAACAACGAATCACTCCACAACAATCTGTGATCTCCCAATCAGTGGGTGTGTAACAAATAGGTCCCTACGAACTAGCCGCCAGTCATCCCATGGCTCCAACCCTCTGTATGGTCTCCATACAATGGCTATCAGGTCATCGAGATGCCATCTCTAGAAGTTTGTCTTGCCCACATGGTGTTGTGTGATATATCTGACATACCTGTAAATGATCGGTTGCCCAAGCTCTCTGCTATCTGCTACTATGGCCTGATACACAGGAAGGTGCTCCCAAGCCCACACCTGTAAAATGTACACACCCACGGCCATGCTCTACCCATCTCTATTTATGATCTCATGCATCTCTTGATACATGTGGGCCAATAAACAAGAGCCCTAGCCAAGTCTCTGAGGGGTCTCTATCAACCTCTCTAGCATCCAGCCCCATCCACTCTGGAAACCCTGTTACCCCTTGTCCAGCATCAAAAATCACCTGATGAACCTTGCTAGAACACATGCCAGGGGATACTCCTCACTATATTTTCTCATAAGTATGTCCCAACTCATTGAATGAGTCAAAATGTCTAGATCCCCAAAGACATGCCAGACTGCCTGCAGTCCAGGTAACAACACGGTATCATAATCCACCTTATCCCCAGCAAAAGGGATACGAAGGATCCTGCACACATCCTTGGGAGTGATAGTCAACTCCCCAACTGGAAAATGAAATGTATTACGCTCTAAATGAAATCACTCTACCAACGCCATGAGCATCCCATGGTTCACACGGATATTAGGTAACCTCAGCAGATGAGTCAAGCCGCACATATCAACATGAGCCTGCTCAACCTCAGATAAATCTCAAACTAATACCATAGTGGGAGGATACACACATCTAAAGAGCACAGGAGGTAAGCGCACCTGCAACAATCCAACAATGAAGCATCAGAAAACATTCCAAATGAGCCTACACGAGAAGCAAAACATCAAGCAAATTCAACTAAGTCAAATGCAAAATCAAATTTTCACGTTTACACCCTAAAAAATGCTCATTGTCTTTCGTACGACAAAACACAAAAAAATAGCATTTTGTATGAGCCAGGAATAGCTTTCGTATGACAAAACACGCTCAAACAACAATTTATTAGACTTTGCATGACAAAATGGTCTTGTTACAGACCTCTCGTACGAGACATGGGTGGCCCTAGAACGACAAATCTAATGGGCTCAAATGAAAAAAGACTTTTTACCAGTTTTTCGTACGAGATAGGATCCTGTCTCAGATGATAAACCGAGACACCCAACCCAAAACCCATGAAAAACTTGAAAAATGCACAAAAACATTCAAAATTGGAAACACAAACAGGCTTAAGATCGATCACTTACCGCTGGCCCATAGTTTCAGGGTCGATTATGTCTCCTCTAGCGCTCAAATCGATGCTGACGAGTAGGGACCACCATTTTCTTCGCAAAAGGCTTTTTGAATTTTCAAACTTGGAGGGTTAAAATGATTTGACAATGACACTTTCGTCCCATATATAGCCAAAAACCTAATTTTTCAACTTGCTCCGATGGACACAAAAATTGTACCCTTAGCTAATTTGACCGTTCTGATTCCATTTTCGGGATCGAAATCAAAATTTGAGATCATTTTGCTAGTCAATTTCACAATTTAGACCACTTAGCGCTTTTATTAACTGTTCATTCTCTCTTCTATTTGCGCTCAATTTCTCGTTAATCAACACTGAATCTCAATTTAATTTCTACAAATCAACTTTGCGCTCAATTTCTTATCAATCAACACAAAATTTTCAAAACTTCCTATGAATCAATTTATGCTCAAAACAAATTATCATCACTAAAGAAATTGCCTATCATCATGTACCCTCGCTATCTTTTGATTTTGCTCCCAAGGGGGCATACTTGTGACCTTATGACCTCACATCTTCAAATGTCGAGAAAATTTTCAAATCTTCATCGAAAGTCAAGCAAAAAAAAAATAATCAGCTAAAGAAAATCAAATAAGACCTCATCGCTAGGGGCATCTCAACTTCATCACTTTATATTAAGTTGAGATTTCTCGATCATCTGAATCAAATCAATCGCTAGGGGCATATCAGTTTCATCGCTTCAAATCAAGCTGATATTTGTCTTCATCTAAATCAATCTCTTAACGTTAATCAGTTTCTTCATTTTTCATCAAGATGATTATTCATTTAAACTCAATCAAGGGTTTAAAGAGTTTCTTTGATCATGCTCAATCTAAGCAGGTGTTCAGTATTCATCGCTTTGGATCAAGTTGGACAGTTTATCTTCGCTCGTTGTACCTTGATCAATCAAGTTCAAGATCGATTTTTATCATCACTCACTATGTCTAGATCAATCAAGTTCTAGATCAGTAAGATCTGCTTCTTGATCAATCAAGTTCAAGTTCGATATCTTTTGTTTTCTATCGTTCCTAGTTCAATCAAGTTCAGGAACGGTATCGCTTTAATTAGACTTCATTCAACTTCGTCGCTTTGAATCAAGCTAAACACCTCACTTTTTATTTAGTTCATGATCAATCAAGTTCAGAACTCGTATCTCCTAGATATCAAATTTTCTTTGAACCAACGCGCTGCTCACACATTAATTCAAAGAGGGGCAAATGTAATACCCTAAAAATGGTCATCTAAACCATGGGCCCCTAATCTCTACAATGTCACCAAGGTCCTAACCAAAGGCAATTAAATAAATCTTGAGCACATAATTAATTCTTTAATCATCAAATGTTACATGGCAAAATTAATCAACCAACATTAATTAAATATTTATTTAATTAATTAAACCATTCCAAGTAAATCATTTTTAAACAATTATCTTATTTATTTTATTAAATATCCTAGCATATTTAATTAAATAAATCAATTTGCCATTAAATCATGAAGAAGAGGAATTTAATTAAATAAATCAATTGAGCACAAATCTTCAAAAATGGAAATAAATTAAAAAAAGGAATTAATTGACCAAGAAAAAATTAAAAATTGAGAAAAGAAATCAATTGGAGATAATCTTGAAAAAAAACAAATTAAAAATTGATGGATAATCTCAAAGAAATCAATTAAAACAATTAAATATTAAAATTGAATGAAATAGAGAATAAATCAGTTTTTTCTTGATTTTATCTTAATTTTAGTTCAATTTCCTTTAAAACTGAGAAAAACATCCAATCACATCAATTCACCTAGATTGTGCTTCCTCTTAGAAAATCTTGACCACTTTTCATCATTTGATCTCAGCCATTGGTTTCTTTCTGAATTTTCTATAAATTCAGGCTCTCATCTCTCATTCAAAGAGGTTGGGGAATATATTGTTATTATATTATTTTTTCTCTAGATTCATTGATATTGTGCATGTTAATTACTTCATATTGATTAAATCATTTAGATTAATATTGCTTAAATCTTGTTAGATCAATATTTCATCCATCTAGCATTCATCATGATCATATAGATAAAATCCTTCATCTTGATGTTGTCTAGTCATTGGTATTGCTTGTAATCTGAGAGCAATCATATACTTGCATCTTTTAGAAGGCAATGGGTCGATTTGATATGGTTTACTATTCATTGATTATATATGATTAACCATGCATGTAATGACTTGAATGAAGTGTTGTGTATTGCAGATATAGATACAGGTCCACTTTTCACACACACAACACCATAACACAATATTTTAACGAGGAAACCGGTGTGGAAAAAACCTCGGTGGGATTTGTGATTCACAATATTCGCTTACTAGCCAATAAGGGAATATTACTGTTTACAATAGGGGCTTGCACATGCAGGAAGGCCAAGTGCCTAGAGCTCACTGCTCAGTTACAAAAGAAGTCACACTGACTTACAAAATTGGATTATACAAATCCAATGTCTTGTACTACTTCAGATCAGCATCTTCTATGTTAGATTCAGTACCGGTTTAAGCTCTACAATATACATAAACCCTTATCCTAATAGTTCACACATTAGGTCTGCTATCTTCCTTTCATACTTCACATTATTTTTTTCATCATAAATGATCTACAATGATATCATAAATATATGAGTCATATTACAATTCACCATGTCAGCTTACAAAATATTTTACAATTAATTACAAAATACATTTATACAAAATTCTTGTCGGCTATGGTGTTAGTAATCTTCTTTTTGGGTGTCGATGATCTGTACGTCAATGTAGAGTCTGCCGATGCCGATGCCTGTGGCATCCTGCCGATATCACATGATTGTAAGGTTGCCATCAAAGAAAATACCTTCAATCACCTACAATTTCTCATTGGAGTCTGCATTTGCCAACAATCCCCCCCTTTGGCATTGATGGCAACACTCATGAGAAAAATCAAAAGTGTCCAAAATGATGTCCAAAAAGAATCTACCAAAATTGTCTTACCAAAACTATGTGCCCAAAAATGTATGCTCCCCCTGAGCTAATGATGTCCTATTTTGATCATTTTTCTCATCACACTACTCCCCCTTTGACATCAATGACAAAGGTTGTCATTTGCTGTCAGTGGAGTGTGGTTCCTGCCTAGATTTTTGTAACCGATGGGTTACAATCTGGAAAATATTTGCCAAAACCAAATTTAAATTGTTACTGAATCTTTTCCTATCTTGTAATTCCTCTTGTGTTCTCTAAACTCTACCAGTGAGTATGTGCATTTTCTCTTCTGGTGTCTTAAGTCCAGGAACTATAGCCTCAAAAATTTCTTTTCTCAAAGAAATGAGGTAATGTAGTTTAGGACCAAGTTTATATTTTAAGCTCTTTGCCTTATCCTTTATTCTCTCTTTATCCTTTTCTAATTTCTCAATTTTCTCTTCAAGATCTACAATTTTCTTTTCTATTTCCAAAAATGAATTTGATGTGCATATTAGATTGTCAGCAATATTGTTAATCTCAGTTTGTGTTTTACTGATCTTCGAATCTATGGCCCGTGTCAAGATGTCAGTTTTGCAAGTATCCCTATACAGTTTCTTGAAATCCAAAATTGTTTCTCCTAGTGCCGGTAATAAGGTTTTTGTTTGTTCCTTATTCTTCTTCACTATTTCCTCAAAGAATTTTTCTTTCTCCTTATTCATTCTCTCTTTGAATGTGTCTTCATTTATTTGATCAACTGTCAAAATGTTGTCGGTGATGAATCTAGACAATGTGCCTAGTTGATCTAAAGAATCTTTATTATCCACAATGCACTTGGGTGCTACCAATTTTAGAATAGGAATTGTGTCATCAATAGCCTTATAGGCTTGTGCATTACACTCTATGATTTTCTTTATTGAGTCCTCTATCACATTTGTAGGCTGGAATTCTGCTATTGAAGTACCAGATGTCTCCCCAACTATTTTTACAATATCCATGCTGCCGGTTGTAGTGATAACCTTGCTTGTTTCAACCTCTGGTAGGTCAGTTTGTGTTTGCATTTCTATTAGCAAAGGTTTAGGCTTTTTAGTTTTAGCCAGTAGCACTGTCTCAGTCTGAACCTGTGTCTCAACCTATTTTTGTTCTAGTTTCTCCACCTATGTCTCAAAAGGTTTCTCTGAGCTCTCAACAACCGGTTTCTTAGATGTAGTCTCTATATGCACTTCTGGTTTCTTAGTTTGTACCTTTGCACTATCCATTGCCGGTTCTCCTGATTGTTTTTCAGTTTTATCTACTAGTTCTTCTAATGTTTTACCAGTGGTGTCTTCTTCTAGTTGCTCTATTTGAGTAGGTTTTTCTGTGCTTATGTTTACACTATCATTGACCTCAACCTCAACATCTGCAGCTGATGACTCAGTAGCCACATCTTTCCTTTTATCCTCAGTGGTTTCTCTATCAACCACAACATTTACTTCTTTTGTGTCTATATTCATAGTGTACAAAATTTTGGACTTAGGATTTGTATCCTCTTGAGGAGTCTCCATACTCACTATAGTCGGTTGATTATCTATAGTTTCTATCGGTGGAGTATCCGAAGGAGGTGGGGCTAAGTTATCAGTTATGTTTAGGCTTGGAGGTCCACCTACCTTACCTTTACCCTTATCCTTGTCCTTTTGGTATACCTTGATGGTCTTAGGTCTTGGTAGCTCTCCGTGTTTCTCTTTTTCAACAAAGAATATGTCCCATTGGTCTACAGTTTCTTATGTTATCTCATTCACTCTCCCTGCCATCAATGCTACATGCCGGTGAGCAATTGAAAATATTGTCTGGTTGGCCTCACTGATTAATTTGTCTATCTCATCAAGTGAGTTTACTGGATGCAGTGCAAGTAATTTTTTAATTTTTATCTTCTTGTCCAACTCAACAATGGCTACCCTTCTAGCTTCTAGTCTTCTATACAAATCATTAGGTATTTTATCAACAATTTCCATCATAAATGTCTTGTATACATCCAAGTGTAAAATTACACTATTTTCTATGCTTTCTTTATCATCAACAGAAAGTGTGTTGTATAGTTTGCTAATGTTTTTCAACTTTCCATCTTCTGTTATTTCTCTAAGGAGTTTATCTAGTGGAGCAATATCTTGTTTTACCTTCTTCTTCTTAGGAGTTAACTTCTTAAGTGGAGGCCTCACTGCCTATTGCTTTTGTCTTGTTTTTCTAGGAGTGGGTGACGGTACCAGTGAGGGTTTTCTTTTCCTTTCTACCCTTTTGAATACTATCGGCATATCACTCTCAGAGGAAGTTGCAACTGGTGAAAGATGCGTTTCTGGTTGAAGTCCTTCCAACTCACTTTCTTTGATACCAATTTGCTTCAATACAGCTTCCTTAAGTGTTTTTGCTTGTCTAGTGCCTTTCCTTACTGTTTTTTCAACTTTCTTAACTCTTTTCCTAGACTGAATACCACTTTCTATTGTTTCAGCATTGCCAAAGACTTTCTCAAAGGGTTCTTTTGGTGCTTCAAGGAGGGATTTTACATAAATTTCAATAATGTTATCATCTATTTCATATCCCATTTCAGTTACCCAGATAGTCCTAGGGACAACTGCCTCCATCCAGATTTCATCCTTTTTAATTACAAAGCATATTTCCTTCTGATATTTATCTACAATTGCCTGTGATAGTCTTATTCTTGTTTTCATTCGAACCTTCAGTGCTTGAAAATGTTCATTTATATTTTTCTCTCTATTTTCTCCCATGTTGTTTAATAGATCCAATAGTTGCTTTCCTACCGGTATATCAAAGCCAAAATCTTTTCTACCAATACCAGGTACTTGCTTAGTGATGTACAACATTAAACATATAAGAAAATTTCCAAATCTAAAGGTTCCTTTCTTATCTCATTTGATCTTTTTTAGATTGTCTGTCAATTCATCTTTGAGCCATTCACACACATCTATTCTACCATTATCATTAACCATGTCATATGCACTTTTAATACATAGGCTAGATACTGAGTTTGACCTATTTGCATGTGTAGCTTTGTAGCCTAAAATCATACTGATAAATCTGACATTGATGCCCTTCACATCATTTACCCTTAGAGACATTTTGTCAAATGTTGCATCAGTTAGATCCATCACTGTGTCATTTGAGACCCTTTTAGTTTTGTCAGGTCTGCTACCGGTGGAAGGTAACCCTGTTACTGCTTTAACGTCTTCTTTGGTGATCTTATGAATTGAATCCAACCAAAAGAATTCACCATGGACTCTACTTAGGACTATTCTTATCACATCTTTAGGAAAATTAGGAATGCTAAGAATATCCACAAAACCTAGGGTTTCTACTAGCTTGTGTTCCAGTTTGATATTGCCATTTTCATCACAAAACATAGTTCTATACATTTTCTTGATTTCATCATCTCCTAATTCCTCTATATGGCAGTGTATGTATATTCTAGGATCTTCAGCATATACTACTCCTTTAGGAATTTGAGAGAATGCACCTATGTTATCATCTTTCTTTTCTATTTCGGGGACAGGCTTGAATATGGGTCTAGGGTGCTTGATAACCTCAATTACAGTAGGGTTTACTATAAATTTAGGATTAGAGGAGGACGCCATGTTTATAAATACCTCAATCTACCTTAGGGATGAGTGCTTGGATGAACTGCTTCTCTTTTTTGCTAAGGATGCCTTCGCTCAAGAATTTTTGTGCTCTCAAAGATTTGAATGCTCGGTGAATAAAAAAGGAGCCAAAACACTTGCTTTATAATGTTATTTTCTCCAACTACTGCATTTAATGCTTGCGGATTAAGTCACAACTTAACTCATCTTCTGGTAAAGAAGTAATTCAACTTCTCACCATCAACTGAGGGTATAATAGCATGTTTTTCAATTAGTTGCCAAACCCTCAAGGGATTTTTCTTCAGTTAGATGAAGAGTCTCCTACCGGTGGAGTGCTACTCTATTCTATTGGTGGAGGAGTATTCCCATCAACATTCTGATCTGACTTTCTGACCCATTATTTTGAGAATTCTTGCTTTACCTCTTCAACCTTTTCTTTACCTTTCAAACTAGGACCTTTGTTATTTGTAGGTGATGCCTTACTTCTACAAAATTTTGCAATATGTCCAATCTTGTTACAAGCATAACAAGTCACATTGTTTTTCTGAATAGCTTTCCCATATCCTATGCCAGTATGTGTTCTACATTGATTAGATAGGAGTCCAAATCTTCCACAGACATAACATCTTACATTCATTCTCCAATTTTCTGAATTATGACCAACTTTGTTGCATTTAGAACATTGACCGGTGGGTGTATTAGTGTTCTGATAATTTCTAGATCTATATTGATTTTCTCTATGACCATACTTGTTACAATTAAAGTATTTCCCATTAAATTTGTAAGCATTAGGTTGTCTTACCATTTTGCTATGATCATGTTTGTTTGCATAACTGGAGCTTTCACCAACTTCAAAGCCAAGGCCATTTGTATCACCATTAGGTTTCTGATTCTTCAGCATGTCAACAAGTTCTTCTGAACTTTTCTTGAATTTCTCCTTGTGTTGATTTGCAGCAGTCAGTTCATTCTCCAAGATTCCTTTTTGTCTCATGAGTTCAGTTTTGTCATTTTGTGTGTGCATCAAATCTATCTTCAACATATCATTTTCATGACTGAGTCTTGTGTTTTCATTTCCATCATTTAGTCTTCTAACCAAATCATCTTCATTCTTCTTTCTATCTTCAATTTCTTTACAAAATCTCATTGTCATATCTTTCATCTCATTCTTCATTGTACAATTATCTTGTCTTAGTTGGTTCTCCAGATCATTAAGAGTTTCCTTTTCATCTTCCTCATTATGCATCTTTTCACAAAATTCTCTTCTTTTATTCCTTTCTATAGTGAAATTTTCTTGAAGTTCTCGAATAATATCCTATGCAGCCTTCAGATCATCCTCAAGTCTGATATTCTTTACTTTTTCTGCATCATTGTCTGAAAGAGCTATTTCCAATTGCTTTCTCAAGTTTTCCATCTCTACAGGTGTCAAGATCTTCCTCAAGCTGTTAGGATTTTGAAAATAGAGGACCAGGCTCTAATACCAATTGTTAGGATTCCCAAAGATACTGAGGAGGGGGGGGGGGGGGTGAATTAGTATCTAACTGGTTGGATAATTTTCTTAACTTATAACATGAAAAGCATATTAAAATTGTGTATCGGTAAACCAGAAATAATACAGCAAATAAGAACAACAACAACAACATGAAAAGCACACCATATCACAATATTTTAATGGGGAAACCCGGTGTGGGAAAAACCTCAGTGGGATTTGTGACCCACAATATTCACTTATTGGCCAATAAGGGAATATTACTATTTACAATAGGGGCCTGCACATACAGGAAGGCCAAGTGCCTAGAGCTCATTGCTCAGTTATAAAGGAAGTCAGACTGACTTACAAAATTGGATTATACAAATCCAATTTCTTGTACTGCTTCAGATTAGCATCTGTTATGCTAGATTCAGTACCGGTTTAAGCTCTGCAATATACATAAACCCTTATCCTAATAGTTCGCACTTTAGGTCTGATATCTTCCTTTCATACTTCACATTATTTCTTTCATCATAAATGATCAACAATGATCTCATACATATATGAGTCATATTACAATTCTCCATGTCGGCTTACAAAATATTTTACAATTAATTACAAAATACATTTATACAAAATTCCTGTCGGCCATGGTGTCGATAATCTTCTTTTTGGGTGCTGGTGATCTATATGTTGGTGTAGAGTTTGCCGGTGTCGGTGCCTGTGTCAGCCTACCAGTATCACATGATTGTAAGGTTTCCATCAATGACAATACCTTCAATCACCTACAATTTCTCATTGGAGTGTGCATTTGCCAACATAATATTGCATCATTAGGAAATCCTACAATAATTGGGTGGTTTTATTGTATAGGTGCAACAACCAACTAATCTACTATTACATGTCTCTTCATTTCTCTATTGTCTATGTATTCAATGTCAAATTTTATGAAGATCATTGCCCATTTTTATGTTCTTTATATAAGAGCTACTTTTGAGGGTAAGTACTTAAGTGGGTGTACTTTAGATATGAGTTTTTTTTTTTATAATTGAGCATGTAATGTCTAAGTTTTTGAGCACTAAAGACAACTACAAGGCATGCTCTTTCTATAGGTGTGTAATTTAATTCATAACCCACAAGAGTATGACTACTTTAGTAAATATCTCTTTATTTTCCATATTCATCCAATTGTGTTAGGAGTGCCCCCAAGGCATCCGTTGTTGCATTAATGTATAGGATAAGAGTTTATCCTTCAACAGGTGGCATGAGCACTAGTGATTATGCAAGGTACTCCTTGAATTGATCAAAATGCTTTTGACATATATTATCCCATTTAAATGATGTATCTTTGTCTAGTAGGTGTGAGAATGGTAGACATTTATCAACCAATTGTGCAATGAACCAATAGATAGCCTAAATTTTACTTGGTAGACTATGCAATTACCTTAGTGTTTTAGGAGATTACATTTCAATTATAGATTTAATTTTTGTAGGATCCACCTCTATACCCATTCTTGACACAATGAAGCTTGAGAGTTTTCCTAAAGCAACCCCAAATACACATTTCTTTGGATTGAGGTGTACTTGATATTATGAAATTATGTCAAATATTTTCCTTAAGTACTTCAATATGTCCTCTTGTTTTTTTTATTTTTTCAAGAGGCCATCAACATAGTCTTTCATTATGTCATGAAGGAGATCATGCAATATCGTAGTCATTGTTTGGTATGTTGCTCTTGAATTTTTCAATCCAAATAGCATTACTTGATAGTAGAACATACCCTATGGTGTGATAAAAGTAGTTTTATGTTGATCCTTAGGTGTAATTTTGATTTCGTTGTAATAAAAAATTCATTCATTAGTGAAATCATCTCCTATCATGTTGTGAGATCAACTATATGTTGGCAATTGACACTCATTGGAATCATATGTTGTTATTGATGGAAATAAGATTATATTGAAGGCATATACCGACATATATCAGCATTTGGAGGCATACACCGATGGATAACGACATTGAGTATTCAAGGTCATCACCGACACTGGCACCAACATCCAACATTTCAGTGAGGCCGACATCAATCTGGATCCAAAAAGATTTATTTGTAAAATCATTTTGTAATTATTGTGTAAGGATGACATTGAATATCTCTTGTATTGTAAGCCGACATAAGGCATATTGTTTGTGAGGGTATATAAGTTAGTTTGTTAGGTCATTTTTGTTGGGATCCAAGAACACTGAGAGGGGGGTGAATCAATGTTTTGCCAGAATGAACATTTTTTAACTTTCTAGACCATGCATATATATATCAGCAAACAAACAAACAAACATATAACAAGAAGCAAATAAACCATAAACATGAATGAACACCATAACACAGATAATTTATATGTGGAAAATATCAATGAGGAAAAACCACGATGGTATTTGTGACCCACAATATCAGTTCACTAGCCATATGAAAAGATATTACATATAATAGGGTCTACACTTGCAGGAAGGCACACTACCTAGAGCATACTACTCATCACTAAAGAGCCTCACTGACTACAAGCTTTCTGCCAAAGTAAATTACTGAAAATGAACTCAATAATCCATCCGCTATGCCAAATAGAGTTCTAGTTCTGGTTCTGCTTTGTACCAGTTCATAAACTTTGAACTACTATTGATATCTCTTCTCCTCCAAGAATGATTTCTAAGCTATCTACATATCATTGCATGATGTAGCATTTGCATAAAAAATGATCTCCATACATATATTTCACACCATACAGTTCTTCTATATTCACCTATATCCACACATTTCATATATCACATCACTTGCTAAAATAACCTAGCAGACTGATCTATATACCTATTACAAATGATATGCCTTATGTAGGCTTACAATACATTTACAAAAATGTCAGCCTTGACAATAATAATTACAAAATGATTTAAGTAAATCCTCCTTGATGTCAGCTTCCAAAGAGGTATTGATGCCAATGCCGGTGCCGGTGTATCCCTGAATTCTCCAAAGCCGGTATCTATCAGTATATGCTTCCTAGTGCCAGTTTATGATTTCCATCATATCTTGTTTTCATCAATGACAACAAAATGAATCCAATGAGTGTCAATTGCCAACAATCTCCCCCTTTGTCATTGATGGCAACACTCATGTGAAAAATGGATTCCTTGTCGATATGCTCCCCCTGAGCTATATAATCCATCTGAAATGCATTCCTTGATATTTTTCACATATGAACATACTCCCCATTTGACATTAATTCCAAAGACTGGTGAAAGAATAAAAGAATACTGTTAGTTTTACTGGAGCTTAGTCATCTTTAGGATTTCTAGGTATTCTTTTTGCAATAAATAAAGATATGTATCCCAACCCGATTTGAAAGTATCAAAAATAGATGGAAGTCCACTTAGTAAGTGGGCAAGTGTTTCTTTCTCTTGGATATCTATCGGTGTGGGTTTAGCTATCATATTCATGCACTCTTTCTTGTGAAACCCAATGAATTGAGTCTAGGACTTACCAATCCTCTTAGATTTATTTCTCTTCTCATGATTTTATCTCTCTCCTTCTCAAAAGCAAAAATTTGGTTCTCTAAGGACAAAATTTGTCCATCAATAGATGTGGCTAGTGTAGTCAATCCATCAAAAGAGTTAGCAATTTGAGCCATCTTATCATATAACTCCTTCAATATGCTATCTACATCAGTTGTAAGACTTTCTATGTTACAACCCACTTTGTAGATATTTGTACATTGTTTTAAACAAACCTCAATAGGGATAATTTTGTCCTCAATTTTCTTCTTCCCGGTTTCTATAAGCTGATCAAAATTTGTTCTTTTTACTGTTGTGAAATTGTCCAAACCTATCGGTCTGCTATCTGCCTTAGAGATTGGAAATTGTTGGATATGTGCTCTGTTAGAGTGTTGAGCTTACCGGAAGGGCTTGCTCCATCTTCAATCTGACAGTCAGGTAATAATCTGTGCAATATAGATACTGATTGATCAATTAATCCTTTATCTACAATACCTTCCTTCAGCAATTTCTGAGTAGCCATCATCATTAATTCAGTTGGACTCAACTCAGAGACTGATTTCTTCTCAACATGAGAAGTGTCAATTGCCAAAACCTTTGTCGGGGAATCAGTTTTACCTGTTGGTATGGACTTAGTGGCTTTTACCTTGTCCATCTCAACCTCTATTGCACCGATGGCTTCGCCACTTGGTGCAGTGTTAGTTACTATCAGTGGAGTATTATCCACAGAATTTCCAGTGTCCTGTACATTGCCTTGCTCAAAAATGGTCTGTGTCGATACAAACTGTACACTCTCCTTAGCTTCTAGTTGTGTTTGAGTATCTATAGTTACTGTCGATTGTGTCAAAACTGAAGTTGAACTGCCCAAAATACCTTTCCCTTTTGATTTGTCAGGAATGGTGGAAGATGTTGCCCTTGCAAATTCTTCTTGAGATGTGAGAAAGTCTCATTTTTTCTGAAAGAATTTGGTCCATCCCTTACTTGTGTCATTTACAACCTCATTTACTCTCCCCATCATAAGGCTTATCTGTCGGGATTTACTACTAAAGATTGTCCTATTTGCAGTGTCAATACATCTTTTCATTTCCTCATTATTTATAGTATCACACAATTCCAAAAGTGCTACTTCTTTGATTTCCCTATCTCTCTTGATAGCATCAAGTCTCCTAGCCTCAAGTTTATTATACAAGGATAAAGGTACCTCCTTCAAAATTTCAATTAAGGCTTTCTTATAGATGTCTATATACAACAAAATAGCCTCTTCTAATTCACTTTTCTCATTCTCTTCTAAATCTTCATAATACTTAGATATATTTTTCAATATTCCATCTTTTGTAATTTCATCAATAAGATCAGCACAGGTCATTGTGGTCTTATCGGTTCCAATATCATCACCCTTCTGCTTTTTGCTTGTGGTTGTCAGTGTGACTAGTTTCCTCTTCTACATAGGCTTCCTTGTCGGTGGTGGATGTGCATTAGGCTTGGTTGCCTTTCTAACAAGTCTCCTCCTAGGCTCTACCTTCTTCTGCTCTACCAGTGGTTTTACCACATTCTTCCTTTGTACCCTTCTGAAAGTCAAAGGCTCATTATCCTTAGGCTCAAAGTCAGAAGTGATAAGGGAAATGTGAACTTGTAGCTTCTTCACTTATGCAGTACCAACCTCTACTGGTTTAGCTGCCTGTTTTGATTTGGAACCCAGTTGAGTGTCTATCTTATAAAGCACATCTTGTACATATGTAGATATCTTTTCTCTTCTCTTCCTGTTAAAACTAGTTTTCACTTCAAGAGCCTTCTCTCCTGCTGTACCAAAATGTTATGTCTTATCATCTAATGGGGCATCTAACAACATATTTGCATAGAGTTTAAAAATGCTATCATCCACCTCATATCCAAGCTCAGTAACCCAAATTTGCCTAGGTTCAACTGCTTCCATAAGAGTTTCATCATTTTTTACCATGAAACAAATATCAGTGGAATACTTCTCCACAATGTTCTTTGAAATTCTCTCCCTTTTCCTCATGTTTTCTTGAAAAATCTTAAAATACCCCCAAATTTTCTCATCTCTTCTGGTACCAAGACCAGTGATAGCTTCCTTGATTTGCATACCTATCGGTATGTCATGAGCCCAATGCTTCTTTCCTATACTGGGTAGCTCATTTAGGAAGTAAAGCATTAAACAAACAATCAAGTTTCCATATCTAAAGGTGCCTTTCTTCATTCCTTTGATCTTTCCAAGGTTTAACATCAACTCACTCCTCATCCACTCACATAAATCATATTTCACATTATTCCTCAGCATCTGATATGCAGCATGAATGCATGAACTAGCAACAAAATTCAATCAGTTGGATTGAGTTAACTTGTAACCTATGACCATACTTGCAAACTTTATATCTGTGTCGGTGATTGTGCTTATCCTCATTGATCTGCTATCAGGTGTAGCATCGGTGAGTTTTTTGACCTCTGTGTTGGAAATTTTCTTTCCAGGTTCTTGTTCGACCCTGGGTAAGCCGGTGACAACTTTAATTGACTCCTTCATGATCATGTAAGGCCTATCTGGCCAAATAAATTTGTTGTGAACCCTTCTCAGAATGTATCTGATCACTTCACCTTTGAATTCTAGTATGTACAAAATACCGGTTAACCCTAGATCCTCAATTTCTTTGAATTTTGGTTTTATGGTTCTGGAGTCTCCCAATATCATAGATTGATACATACTTTTGATGTCTTCAGTGCCCAAATCCTTAAGGGTGCAGTGAATGTATGCCCTCACATCTTCAACATACATTATGCCATCAGGAACCCTAGAAAATGCTCCTGCAGAGTCTTCCTTTTTAGCAATTTTGAGAACCTCCTTAAATACTGGCCTTAACCTATCCTTGAATTCAACAATGGTGGGTTTGCAATAAAAGTAGGAGCTGAAGGTCCAAATGCCATGTCGAAAAATACCTAAAAGTGAGTGTCGGTGGAAGGTTGATAACTGCTCGAAAGCTTTTCACAATGTTTCTGCTCACTCTTGACTCGCCTTTACTTTGCTCTGAATGTTTGAATGCTCGGTGAGTGAAAATTAATTCAATTACCCACTTTTATCAGCAAATAAAACCCTATTTTATTGTAATAAATGCTTCACCAACAACCCTACAAATGTCATTTTCATAGTTATGTGTTGGGTGAACCTTCATTGATGATGAACACAATTCTCCAGATCTCTTTTCAGATCTCCTTAGATCTTTTCTAGGGTAATATGCAAAATTTTGCAATGACTTTTCCAACCCCTAAGGCTTATGCCTCAGTTACCAGTGGAATTTCCTATTGGCGAAGGAATACTTTGTTCTACTGGTGGAGTTACTGGTATAGATCCATCTACACTTGATTCTTCAAATTTTCTATCCCATCTCTTGGTGTGATCTTGTTGTATTTCATGTACCTTTTGCTTTCCTTTCTCATTATCTTTATCATTATTAACAGGTTGAGTCTTGCTTCTGCAATACTTAGCAATATGACCTATTTTGTTGCATGCATAACATGTAACATTGTTCTTCTGAATTTCTTTGACATATCCGGTATCATTTCTTGACCTACAATGATTAGCAAAATGTCCAAACTTTCCACATGCATGACATTCAACATTCATTCTGCAATCTTCTGATCTATGACAATATTTCTTGCAGTTTGTGCATTGACCGAGAAGAGAATTGTAGTTTTGATTTGCCTTTATTTCTACATTGTTTAGCTATGTGCCCAAATTTATTGCAAACAAACCATCTACCATTGAATTTATAAGCATTAGATTGCCTTATTGGTTTCCTTCGTTCTGATGAGTTTTGCATACTGGTTATCTGATCTTCATTTGCAATACTAGAGCATTCACCTTGTACAAATCCAAGTCCTCTAGAATCATCAATTTGTCTTTGTCTTTTCAATAATTCATCCAACTATGTAGCACTGGTCCTAAACTTTTCTTTATACTCACTTGCAGTAGTCAGATCATCTCTCAAAGTGGTTACTTGTCTTTCAAGTTCTTGTTCAATGTTCCAGGAGTGTGCCAAATCAGTTCTCAACAAATTATTCTCATGAGTCAATCTGCCACATTCATCAAATTTGTTCTTCAGACATATAACAAGATTATCTTCCTTCTTCTTTCTATCCTTAATATCTTTTGATAACCTCATAGTCAAATCTTACATTTCATTCTTCATAAGCATGTTTTCTTGACTTAGTTTTTGACATTGTTCTTTAAGAGCATTTTTCTCCTCATCATCCGATTGTTGGAAAAGTTCTTTTCTCTTGGCTTGAGCAGATGATAACCTTTCTTGCAGAATAAGAATGAATTCATTTGCAAAATTCAATTCTTCTTAAAATTTCAAGTTCTTCATCCTTTCAGCATCATAATCCTCAAGAGCCATCTCAAGTTGCTTCTCCATAGCCATGTTCAAAGACTCTGGTTTCAGGATTTTCCTCAAGCTATTAAACTTCTTCTGAGGTACCAAGCTCTGATACCAATTATTGGGATCCAAGAACACTAAGAGGGGGGGTAAATCAGTGTTCTGTTAGAATCAATAATTTTTAACTTTCTAGACCATGGATATATATACCGATAAACAAACAAACATATAACAAGAAGCAAATAAACCATCCACACAAATGAACACCATAACACACATAATTTATATGTGGAAAAACTTAATGAGGAAAAACCACAGTGGGATTTATGACCCACAGTATCAGTTCACTGGCCATATGAAAAGATATTACATATAATAGGGGCCTGCACTTGTAGGAAGGCACACTGCCTAGAGCATACTGCTCATCACTAAAGAGCCTCACTGACTACAAGCTTTCTGCCAAAGTAAATTACTGAAAATAAACTCAAGAATGCATCTACTATGCCAAATAGAGTTTCAGTTTTGGTTCTGCTCTGTACCGGTTCATAAACTCTGAACTGCTACTGGTATCTCTTCTCCTCCAAGAATTATTTCCAAGTTATCTATAGATCATTGCATGATATAGCATTCGGATACAAAATGATCTCCATACATATATTTCGCATCATACAGTTCTACTATATTCTCCTATATCCACACATTTCATATATCACATCACTTGCTAAAATAACCTAGTAGACTGATCTATATACCTATTACAAATGATATGCCTTATGTCGGCTTATAATACATTTAGCAAAATGTCATCCTTGACAATAATAATTACAAAATGATCTAACTAAATCTTCCTTAATGTCAGCTTCCAAAGAGGTATTAATGTCGGTGCCAGTGTCGGTGTCGGTGTAGCCCTAAATGCTCCAAAGCCAGTATCTGTTGGTATATGCTTCCTAGTGCCGGTTTATGACTTCCATCATATCTTGTTGTCATTAATGACAACAAAATGAATCCAATGAGTGTCAATTGCCAACAATTTTGATATAGGACAATGTATATGACATGGTAGCAGAACTGTGTGATGCGAAGGATATGTATGAAAGTCATTTTGTTTGTGAATGTAATATCATGCTATGATGAGTAGATAGTTTGTAAATAATTCTTGGAGGAAGAGGAGATACTGGTAGAAGGTTTAGGGTTTATGGACCAATACAGAACAGAGTTTTAACCATAACTCTTTTTGGCATTGCAGTGAGTTCATCTGTACTATTTTGTTTCAGTAGAAGCTTGTAGTCAGTGAGACTCTTTTGTGTTGAGTAGTGTGCCTTCCTACATGTGCAGGCCCCCATGCTATGTAATATCTTTCATATGGCCAATGAATTGATATTGTCAGTCAAAAATCCCACCGTGGTTTTTCCTCTTTGAGGTTTTCCATGTATGAATTCAATGTGTTATGGTGTTCATTCATGTGGTTGGTTTATTTACTTCATGTTATATGTTTCTTCATTTATTGGTTTATATGTGTATGTTATAAAAGGTTAAAATCTTGTGTTACTAGAAGAACACTGATTCACCCCCCCCCTCAATTTTCTTGGGTTCATTGTATTCCAACAATTGGTATCAGAGCTTGGTACCTCGGAGGAAGTTTAACAACTTAGGAAGATCCTAAAATTGGAATCATTGAACATGGCTATGGAGAAGCAACTTGAGATGGCACTTGAGGATTATGATGTTGAAAGGATGAAGAACTTTAAACTGCAAGATGAATTGAATTCTACTAATGAGTTAATTCTTATTATGCAAGAAAGGTTATCATCAGCTCAAGCTAAGAGAAAGGAACTTTTGCAAAACCAGGATGATGAAGAGAAAAATGCACGTAAGGAACAATGTTAGAAGCTGAGCCAAGCAAACATGCTCATGGAGAATGAAATGCAAGACTTGACTATGAGGTTATCAAAAGATATTGAGGACAGAAAGAAAAAGGAAGAATATCTTGTTATATCTCTGAAGAAAAAATTTGATGAATGTGGCAGATTGACTCATGAGAATAATCTGTTGAGAACTGATTTGGTACACTCCCAGAATAATGAACAAGAGCTTGAAAGACAAATAACAATTTTAAGAGATTATTTGAATATTGTAAGTGAGTATAAAGAAAAATTCAGGATTAGTGCTGCACAGTTGGATGATTTATTGAAAAGACTAAGGCAGAGTGAAGATTCTAGAGGACTTGGATTTGTACAAGGTGAAAGCTCTGATACTATAAATGAAGATCAAACAACTGGTATGCAGAACTTATCAGACCAGAGGAAAATGGTAAGGCAATCTAATGCTTACAAATTCAATGGTATATGTTTTGTTTGTAATAAATTTGGGCATATGGCTAGACAATGTAGAAATAGAGCAAATTAAAACAACAATTCAGTTCCCGGTCAATGCACAAATTGTAAGAAATATGGTCATAAGTCAGAAGATTGTAGAATGAATGTCAAATTTCATGCATGTGGAAAGTTTGGTCATTTGGATAATCAATGTAGGTCAAGGAATGATACCGGATATGTCAAATCAATTCAAAATAATAATGTTACATGTTATGCATGCAACAAAATAGGTCATATTGCTAAATATTGCAGAAGCAAGTCTACATCAGTTAGCAATGATAAAGCAAATGAGAAAGGAAAGTAGAAGGTAGATGAAATACAACAAGATCACACTAAGAGATGGGTTAGAAAATCTGAAGAACCAAGTGGAGATGCAACTACACTGGTAACTACACCTATAGCTCCTCCGGTAGACTAGAGCATTCCTACACGGGCAGGAAATTCAACTGGTAACTGAGGCATATTCCTTAGGGGTTGGAAAATTGATTGCAAATCTTTCATATTCCCTGAAATAGATCTGGAAGAGATCTGGAGAGTGGTATCAATCATTGATGGGAGTTTTATCTGGCATAAAACTATGAAACTGACATCTGGTAGGGAACATCGCTAAACATTTATGACAGTGATGAATTAGGGTTTACTCGCTGATAAAAAGGGAAAATGGACTCATTTTCACTCACCCAACACTCGAGAAAACCAAAGCGAAGCAAAGGAGAATCATAGGAGATCAAGAGAAAGTAAAGGCATTCCAAAGAATTTCCAGCAGTCATCTGAGAAGTAATCAAAACCCTTCAGCCGATGACTATTATCCAGGTATTTCTTTGAAATGGCATCTAGATCATCATCTGCTCCTACTTTCTTTGTGAATCCCACTATTGTTGAGGTCAATGATAGGCTTAGGCCTATTTTCAAGGAAGTTCCCCAAATTGCTATGAAGGAAGATTGTACTAGTGCATTTTAGAGGATTCCCGATGGTGTGGTTTGTGTAGAAGATGTCAGGGCCTATATTCACTGCACCTTGGAGGATTTAGGAACTGAGGAAATCAAGGGGATGTATTAATCTATGATACTATGCAGCTCCGGTACAATCAAACCAAAAAATCAAATCATTGAGGATCTAGGGTTAACCAGAATCCTATATATTTCAGAATTCAAGGATGAAGTGATCAGATATGTTCTAAGCAGGGTCCATAATGAATTCATTTGGCTGGATTGGCCCCACATGATTACCAAAGAATCTATTCAAGCAGTCACCAACTTACCTAAAGTTGGACAGGAACCAAGAAAGAAGATCTCCATCACTGCGGTTGAGAAGCTCACCGACGCAACCCATGACGGAAGATCTACAAGGGTCAACACCATCAAAGACACTAATGTGAAATTTTCCAGCATGATCATCAACTACAAGGTAACTCAATCAAGTCAATTGAAATTTGTTTCTAGTTCCTACATCCATGCTGCATATCAAATGATAAAGAATAATTAGAAGTATGACTTGTGTGAATGGCTGAGAAGTGATTTAATGATAAATCTTGGCAATATCAAAGGGGTTAAGAAAGGAACTTTCAAATCGAAGAATCAATCACTGATCTTGGTAGTAATAGGGATGAGAAGATTTGGGGCTACTTCAGAACTTTTCAGGAGAACATGAGACTGAGGGAAAGAATTTCCAAATGTATTGTGGAGAAATACTCCACTGATATTTGCTTTATGGTAAAAACAGATGATACACCGATGGAAGCAGTGGAACCTAGAACTATATGGGTCATTGAACTGGGTTATGAGGTAGATGACAATATTTTGGAGTTATATGCTAAAATGTTAACTAATTCTCCTTTGCATGATAAGGCTGAACACTTCGGCACTGCAGAGGAAAAGGCTTTTGAAGTTAAAACTAGTTTCAAAAGGAAAAGAAGAGAAAAGAAGATAGAAAAAATGTTTGCATTTGTTCACGATGTAATGCACATGATAGATACATAACTAGGTTCTAGATCTAAACTAGTAGATCAACCGGTAGCAGCAAGTGCTCCTGAGGTGAAGAGGTCTGAGGATTTCATTTCTTCTATCACTTCTGACTCTGATCCAAAGGATAATCAACCTCTTGCATTCAGAAGGGTACAGAGGAAGAAAGCTGGCAAGCCTCCAGTAGAGGAGAAGAAGGTGGAACCTAGGAGGAAGCTAGTAAGAAAGGTAACAACTACACCCACACCTCTAGAAAAGAAGAGGCAACCTACTCCATCCACTCTTGCAACCCCTAGAAAGAAGAAAAAGATTGTGATAGATGAAGCAATTGAATCTGGTAATGTTACCATCATCCCCCCAATGACTTGTGCAGAATTGATTGAGGAGATAACTAAATATGGAATGTTGAAGAATGTGTCAAATTTGTATGAAGATTTAGAAGATAATGAGCAAAATGAAATAGAAGAAGCAATCTTGTTATATTTAGACATATATAAAAAGGCTTTGGTAGAGATTTTGAAGGAAATTCCTTTATCATTGTACAATAAGTTAGATGCAAGGAGATTAGATGCAATCAAGAGGGACAGAGAAATCAAAGAAGTTGAACTTTTGAATATGTGTGGCTCTATAAATAATGAGGAAATGAAAAGGTGTATAGATGTTGCCAATAGAACAGTCTTTAGCAGCAAAACCCAACAAATAGGCCTAATGATGGGAAGAGTCAATGAGATAGAGAATGAGACCAGAGATGGTTGGACCAAATTATTCCAAAAGAATCCTGATTTTCTCACCTCTCAATAAGAATTCGCTAAGGAAAAAACTCCCACCATTCTGGACAAATCTAAAGGGAAAGGAATTTTGGAAAGCTCAGTTCAAATTTTGAGTGAACCGATAGTTAAACCCAAAACTGATGAGATTGTATAGACTAAACCGACAGAGACTACATTTATACAGTCTAGGCAAGGTAATATAAATAATGTACAGGTTACAGATAATATTGTGGATAATAATCCACCGACAGTAACTGATACTGCACCAAGTGGCGAAGCCACCAGTGCATTAGAAGAGGAGAAAAGAGATTCACCGATAGAGGATAAAGAAGATAAGGAAAGGGAGACTGAACTGGCAGTTGATTCCCTTGCAAAACCTTTGTCAATTGACACTTCTTAAGTTGAGAAGAAATCAATTACAGAGATGAGTCCCACAGAGCTAATGATGATGGCTACTCAAAAGCTAATGAAGGAGGGATCTACAGACAAAGGAATAATAGATCAATCAATAACAATTTTGCATAGATTGATTCTTGATTGTATGATTGAAAATGAAGCAAGCCCTTCTGACAAGCTTAAGGTATTAACAAAACACATATCTAAAAACTTTCAATCATTGCAGCATATTTCAAATAAGAAAGCACTTGAAAGATTTACTCTGGCCAAGAAAGCTACTTTTGACCAGATTATTGAGACAAAGAAGAGGAAGGTTGAAGAGAAACTTGTACTCATTGAAAATTCTTTGAAACAATATACTAACATCTACAGGGTCTGTTGTAATATACAAATTCTTACAACTAATATAGATCAAAGGTTAAAGGAATTACATGAAAAGATAGCTAATATTGCTAATTATTTTAATGGACTAACTTCACTTACAACTTCCATTGATGGATAAATTTTGACTTTGGAGAACCAAGTTTTTTCTTTTGAAAAGGAAAGAGACAAGATCATTCGGAGAGCAAGGAGTCTTAGAGGTTTGGTGAGTCCAAGATTGGATTCACTTGGTGTACATAAGAGGGAATGTATGGATATGCTTGCGAAGCCCACACCAGCAGAAGTCACTGAGAAAGAAATACTAGCACATTTACTAAGTGGACTTGTATCCATATCTGAAACATTCAAAACTAGTTGGGATACCTATGTATAGTTGCTAGAGAAAGCTTGCCCAGAAATTTTGAGATTGGTCAAGCTCCGGTAAAGTAATCTATAATTATTCTTTCAATTCTTTCACCGGTCTTTGGCATTGATGCCAAAGGGGTATTATATGTATGTGAAAAATATGTATGTAATCCTAAGGGGAGGATAGGTAGACTATATTTTTGACAGGGTCAATCAGCTCAGGGGGAGAATGTTTCAATTTTTTCAGTTGAACTGGCAGGGAATCCATTTTTCACATGAGTGTTGCCATCAATGCCAAAGGGGGAGATTGTTGGCAATTGACACTCATTGGAATTATATGTTGTCATTGATGGCAACAAGATTCTATTGAAGGCATATACTAACATATACCGACATTTGGAGGCATACACCAGCGGATACCGACATTGAGTATTCAAGGTCATCACCAGCACCGACACCGGTATCAAGCATTTCAGTGAAGCTGACATCAGTCTAGATCCGAAAGGTTTTATTTGTAAAATCATTTTGTAATTATTGTGTAAGGCTGACATTGAATATCTCTTGTATTGTAAGCTGACATAAGGCATATTGTTTGTGAGGGTATATAAGTCAATCTGTTAGGTCATTTTGATATAGGACAATGTATATGACATGGTAGTAGAACTGTGTGATGCGAAGGATATATATGAAAGTCATTTTGTATGCAAATGTAATATCATGCTATGATTAGTAGATAGTTTGTAAAGCATTCTTGGAAGAAGAGGAGATACTGGTAGAAGGTTCAGGGTTTATGAACTGGTACATAATAGATCTTTAACCGGAACTCTTTTTGGCATTACAGATGCATTTAGTGAGTTCACCAGTATTGTTTCGTTCCAGCAAAAGCTTGTAATCAGTGAGACTCTTTTGTGTTGAGTAGTGTGCTCTAGGCAGTGTTCCTTCCTGCATGTGCAGGCCCCCATGCTATGTAATATCTTTCATATGGCCAATGAATTGATATTGTGGGTCACAAATCCCACTGTGGTTTTTCCTCTTTGAGGTTTTCCACGTATAAATTCAGTGTGTTATGGTGTTCATTCATGTGGTTGGTTTATTTACTTCATGTTATATGTTTCTTCATTTACCGGTTTATATGTGTGTGTTATAAAAGGTTAAAATCTTGTGTTGCTGGAAGAACTCTGATTCACCCCCCCCCTCTCAGTGTTCTTGGGTGCATTGTATTCCAGCACTATAATGTCATATTTTAGCAATGAAAAATCATACTATGGACATTTTTTGTTTATATCTCTAAGGTCTATACAAATGGTGATGCCCCAATGGGCTTGGTGATTGAAACTGTAGCATCATAAATTGTAACTAGTCCAATTTACACCTCATGTTTGTGCTCCTAATTTAGTGTGTCCTATCTCCATCCCCTCTCTAGGTCCATTTTGGTCCCTTGTCCAACCCTAATGTCATGAAAACTATTGAGTGGGCCCCATCTTGGAGGTCTCTCCCCCATTTCCCTTTGTGTTGGTTCTATTTGTTGGAGGACCAGGGTGTGGAGTGCCTTGGTCTAGACCAAGGCACCCGAAAACACCCTAGTCTCACTAAGAAGTCCCTATTTTGAAATGGGGTACACCCTTTCTCTCCCAAATGGTACAACAATTGCAGATCTGAGGTATATCTCCTTAGTATTTACTTCAATATTTACATTATTCAATTCAAGATTAATTCTTAAACTAGGGTTTGACCTAAGGAAAACCCCTATCCACAATCCTATTTTCTTTCTTTCTATATGCAAGGAATAGGCTCAGGAGTTGTACCTAGAGATTTTGATAGAGTTGACAACAACAAACAAGTTCATCTTTTGACAAAGTAAAATTTAGAGGACCAAGGCAAATTTGTACTACATGGTCTCAAAAAATCAGGCTAGACTTTTGGGAGCTAGTTCTAAATATCTTATTTTGCCTAGATCTCAATTTGAGGCTTCGTGGGATATCTGTAGTAGTCTATTTTTGACAATATACAACTATTCATTATTTTACCCTAATTTCACAATTATCATCCAATCTTCAACTAGAAAGAGGGGGGAAATGAATAACCAATGAATCTAATCAAAATTTCAACCCTTTCCTTATTTGGATTGTGGCTAGATATATTGGATTCACCCCTCTTTCAATGTAGTGGTCCCCAAGGAAAGATAATTGGTCTTACTATCCTTATTAGTGAAACCCTAGTTTTTTGCCACCATTAAATTTTGGTGAACTCAACTTATTTCATGCTTATTTTTTCTTTGTTGTTCAGATCTAATTTGTATGCACTTTAACATTCAAATTTACACTCATAGATCATAATCTTCTAATTCACATGTTTCAAAACAAAAGAATAAATAAATTCTTTCTTGCATTGTTATGTGTGTTGAGATTAGTTCCTTTATTCTTTGTTTCATTAAATTGGTTTCTTTTATTGCAAGTTTCCTTTTTCTTAAATTAGGAAAATGTCAAATTTATTTTTACAAGACTTTACTACCTTTAATGAGTCATTTAGTACCTATGACTTTAGTTTTTATCCTACTCATCAAGACATTATAATACAAGAGAATATTATCCATAATATCCCTTAAAAAGATATGTTGGTGCAAGAGGATGCTCTTAAGCTACAAGGATTTAAGATATATGAAAATCCCCTTTATAAACCTTTCATTGATCCCTCTCCCAAAGTTTCTCTCCCTAAAGAGGAAATATTGATGCAAGAAGTGATTTTTAACATTTATCTCAATGATCTCCCTCTTTGAGATGAACTATTGGAGAATAATGTTGATTATTCTCTTAATATGTCCCTTCCCCATTAGAGTACCTTGGTGAAAGAGGCTGATATTATGGTAAAAGAGGGTGCTATGATTGACAATTCCCTTAATAACACCTCACCTTCTATTCATTTCAATAACCTCCCCCCTAAAGATGAAGAATTAATGAAATATGATCATCCCTTTCCTAAGATTTATCATGAAGATACTTTACAACAAGAGGATAATACCATTCCCCATCATTATAATGTTTCCAATGTTCTCTCTCTCCTAAAGATGAAGAATCTAACCAAGATCAAATCAATATTATTCACGTTGCTGAGAAGCCAAGATGTTTCTCAGCCTTACCAAAAAAAAATTCATTGTAAGGGATGGAGTGATCCATCAACCTAATTATCATGCAGTGCCTTACAAATATAATAATGAAGTGTTTACTTTAGAAGTTGACAAGAACATACAAATTGAAGAAAAATATACTATGTTAGTTCCTACAATCCTCTCTCCCTCCAATTCAGATAAAGACACCATCTCCTACTAAAGATGTTCCTAAAGAAGAACTCTTGGAGGATGATTGGGGGTCATTAGATTTCACACCATCATTTTGTAGAAAATCTAAGATTCCTGAATTTGATACTCAATTTTTTTTATCCTAATGCATTTCTAGATATTAATTGGGCCTCTTTAAAATTTAATCCAATTCCACCTTAAATAAAGGCCTCTCATGATCCTACACATGGATACAATGGACAAGTTTTAGGATGTGTGCAAAAAGTCTTGAAATTCATGAGAAATCACAATTTTCTAATGAGAAGATAGGTTTCTGACTTCTTCCTTTGTCAACATCCCCTCCTCCATTGTCTAGTCAATCCATGTCTTCTCACTCCAATAAGGTATTACAACAAGATAATGTTTTTTCTGATCTTCTTCACACCAACTTAAATTCTCCTCTTTGGCCTAAACAAATAAAGAAACGTAAACATTTTGAAAATGCTACTTTTGCAAGTATCATCAAATCCATGGCCATTTTACTAGTGAATGTCAAGCTTTGCAAATTAAAATACAACAATATATTGACTTGGGTATCATAAACATAAGATGTGACAATGAATGGCATATTTTTCATAATAATTTCAAATAACATTCAAGTTCCTATTATGTTTCTCCTCACTATGTGACATTGTTAGCTTACCTATTGGGGGGCTCATTGTCATTCATGCTAGTACAATTTCAGGTGCAATCATACTCAATGATCAACATAATAGTCTATTTATCTTGTCTCTATGCTAATTGGGGAGCAATGTATGGTGTTGGAATTTTTGATGTTTATGTTGTGATTGTCATTGATGGACACACACTTGTATTGAGATCCCCTTTATATGTACGAGCTCATGCTCAACCGGTTATTTGTTCCAACTGGTATGTTGTATTCTAGTCTTTAGATTAGTGGTGATTTTCCAGAATGTGTTTCCCGGTCTGAAGCGGCATGTCAACCCCAAGCAGTTCGCAGATCACAAGCAGTATGAGGAAGCAAAGTGGCATAACACATTCTTACCAGTCTTCATTCTTGTCAAACCGGCAACCGGCATTTTGTATGAACTGGTAACACTCTGTGATGAGATACCAATCCACTGATTGTTTGACAGTGCCGACACATTGACGGTGATTCTTGTGTCATGTTACTAAGTATGTCTAGATTCACTGAACCTAGGAAATTGTAATGTAATCCTATTGGACCGACATGAAATCAGATTCCTTTAAAAGGACATCATGTCTAGGGTTTTTAAGTTGTTGAAGAAGTTGCGAATAGGGTTTATGTTGAGCTAGGGTTTAAGTTGGAAGTGGAGAGCGATCTTATCAGAGAAGATCGAGTTGTAACTGAGAGAGATAGAGGAGACTGAAGTAATACTGGAATTCATTAGCTGTGAGCTATACGAGATCTAACCAAGCAATTTGTGCTAGTAGATAGATCAAACACTTGTTGATTACTCACATCTTTGACAAGTTTGTAGCCCTTAACTAGGTAGGCCTCAAAGCCTTTGTAAAATCCTCTAACAAGGTGGTTCACACATGTGAATCTAAAATCCTCTAACAAGGTAGTCTTTAATCGGACTTATCTCCTAACAGAGATTGAGATTCCTAACAGGATCTGTTCTAGTGAAGAACATTGTAAGACCTTAACCGGTCTAACCTTAACCGGTCTAGTTTCTATTCTACAGATAGTGACTTGTGAGTTCCATCTCACCGTGGTTTTTCCAAGTTGGGTTTCCACGTCAAATATCTTGTGTTATGGTTGTATTGCTTTTGTGGGTGAATGTTTTATTCACATTTTGGTTTGTATGTGTGATAACCGGTTTGATTGTCAGACTACTTTACCGGTTTATCTTTAGACTGTGTAAGTGTTTTAGTGCAAAGATTTTTGGCATACTAATTCACCCCCCCCCCCCTCTTAATATTCATCATATGGAAGTTAAGTACTAGAAAAAATTCCTACAATAACCTTGAGAGGAGGGTAATGTAATTTTTTTTACAGATCATTACAATAGTTACAAAGACTTAACAAAAATAAACAAAATATCATGCATACCACAACACAGTGATTTACATGGGGAAAACCCTTTGGGGAGAAAAAACCCACACTCCAAAAGCAGCTCAATATATTATTCAGAAATCAATAACAAATTGCAATATAATTGCAGAGAAAGCTCTTCATAGGAGTACCACTAATCAGAGATTTAGAGGAAACTCAATATCCATAAGACTTAAACACAACATCTATCTCACGCACCTCATATATAGGAGATACAATATAAGAAACCATCAAACAGTATTACAAAACCATGGGCTACAACCACCAAATAAAGTAGAGCTGACCTTATCTCCAATCTAAATGGCCTATTATGTGCCAAAACAAACATCAATGCATGTTTCTCCCTTTTATAGCTCATTTATGTGTCGGGTGCATTTTATATTTCCTATTTTAGGAGTCCAAACTTCCAGAGGCCATAACTTGTGAATCGTGTGTCCAATTAACAAACCGTTTCATGCGTCAAAAAGGTCACAAAGTTCTCTATCACCTCGTAACCTACTACACCAATTAAGACCACTTTTTAGGGCATTTCAAAGGGTCTAAAGCCCTCAAAATTAAATTTAAACCTTTCACCATACCCTTCAAAAATGAAAACTTTAATATCTTCAAAACTAGTTATGCTCTTGTAATACAAATTTATCGGCATGCTTATCTAGCCAAGAAAAAGCTTTGGAGAGAATTTCGCACCATTTTGTGCTCAAACGTAAAATTACTATAAATAGTAACCTCATGTAAATGCAAGTTTTAGACACCATTTTCCCAACATTCTCCCACTTGTCAAACACCTTGCAAGAGCAAAGGGAGTTCAACACAATAAATTAGTTGCTAGGGGCTATGAGACCCATAGACTCCAAACACCATCTAAAATTCTCTGTGCTCATAGCCTTAGTTAAAGAATTTGCAACATTCATTAAAGTTTCTACCTTAATCAGCTTCACCCTACCACCTTCGACCATATCTATGACAAAATGATACTGAACATCAATGTGTTTGGCCTGGACATGAAATGTGGGGCTTTTAGCTAGGTAGATCACACTCTGACTGTCACTGCACCTTGTTTTATTCCAATATCTGAACATAGTCTTTTAAGCCAAATGACTTCTTTACAAGCATGCATAGTTGTCATCTACTCTACTTCTATAGTGGATAAAACAACCACGACCTTTCGCTTACTCATCCAACTAATTGCACCACCAAATAAAGTAAACACATAAGCACTGGTAGATATTTTTCTATCAATATCACCTGCTCGGTCTAAATCCACATATCATGAATATCAAGGAAAACCATGTCTCCAACCAAATTACCATGCTAACACAAAGAATACTTCGAGGTGCCCTTCAAATATCTGAAGACTCTTTTGATTGCATCCCAATGAACTCTACCAAGATTAAACATATATCTGGAAAGAACTCCCACTGCTTGGGCAATGTCTGGTCTAGTACAAACCATAGAATACATCAAACTTCCAACTGCCCTATGGTAAGGCACTCTACTCATGTCTTCCATCTCTGATGGAGATGTAGGACATTTTGAAACTGATAATTTTGTTCCAACTGTATAGGGAACACACAATGGTCTACAATCCTACATGTTGAACCTCTTTAATAATGAATTTACATACTTACTCTGGCTTAGCCATAGCTTTCTATACACTCTATCTCTTCTAATTTCCATCCCAAGAATCTTTTTCTTTGCACCAAGATCTTTCATTTCAAATTTAGTAGCAAGATGAGACTTTAGTTCTGAAATCATATCTTTCCCTTTACCAATGAATAACATATCATCAACATATAATGCAATGTACATGAAATTATCACCATCAAATTTATAATAAAAATAGTGATCTAGTTTAGAATGTTCAAATCCCAAACTCAACACATATGTATCAAATTTATGGTACCACATCCTAGGAATATTTGAGTCCATACATAGATTTCTTTAATTTGTAGACCAAATTACTTTTACCTTTCACCACTCCTCCAAATCACCATGAAGGAAAGCAATTTTCACATCCATTTTCTCAACCTCTTAATTATAAGAAGCAACAATAGAAATAAAAATGCTAATGGATGTCATTTTTGCAATAGGAGAAAATATCTCACCATAATCCACACCCTCAACCTCAGAGTAGCCTTTTTTAACCAAACCTACTTTATACTTCTCAATGCCTCCATCTGAACCAATATTTTTCTTGAACACCCATTTACAACCAATAGGTTTCTATCCTTCAAGCAATGGTACAAGATCCCATGTATCATTCTTTTTCAAAGTTTTCATTTCTTCTTCCATGGCAATCTTCCAAGATTCTGCATCATTCATACCTAATGCCTCTTCTATAGCTTAAGGTTCATCCAAATTAGTATTCAAAGAAAAATTACATCTCCAATCATCAAATGAATACCTTTCAAGTGGTTGTCTATGTCTTGTAGACCTTTGAACAAATTGAGTTGGATGTTATTTCTCCTCTTCTAAATATTCAAAGCTAGATGAGCTCTCCTCAACTTTTTGCCTATCAAGTGGTCTTGATTCAATTTATCTAAAAATAACACATCTATTTGATGAATACTAAGAGAGGGGATGAATTAGTGTGCCAAAAATATTAAACAAACTCTTAAGCAGTTTAACTGTAGACCGGTCTAGCAGATTAAACAATAAACCAATTAAAACATAAACATGCCAAATAGAAAATAAATCATTCACCCACAGAAGCACAATCACCATAATACAAGATGTTTTGACGTGGAAACACAAATGGGAAAAACCATGGTGAGTAAAACTCACAAGTCAACTATTTATGGAATAGTAACCAGATCAGTTAAGGTCAAACTGATTAAGGTCAGACCGGTTAAGGTCAAACCAGTTAAGGTCGGACCGGTTAAGGCCTTACAATGTTCTTCACCAGAACAGATCTTATTAGGAATCCAAATCTCTGTTAGGAGATCAGTCCTGCTAAAGACTACCCTATTAGAGGATTTCAGATCCACAACTGTGACCCACCTTGTTAGAGGATTTACAATAGGCTTGGCTCGGCCTACCCGGTTAAGGGTTTAAGAGTTGTCGAAGATATTAGTAATCAACAAGTGAATGATCTAGATAGTAGCACATAATGCTTGATTAGATCCTTGGCAGCTCCTTGTTAATGCATTCCAGCATTACTTCAGTCTTCTATAGTTCACACTCTCTATCTCTGTTATGTGAGACCTATTCTCACACAGACCTTATCTTCATTCGCACTCTTCAACATTTTAAAACCATAGACATGATGTCCTCATATAGGAACCTGATTTCATGTCGGTCCAATAAGATTAGACTAAAATTTCCTAGGTACAGTGCATCTAGACACATTTGGTAACATGACACAGAAACACCATCAAAGTGTCGGTGGATGATAACTCATCACACATTATACCAGTTAACAAAGTATACCGATTACCAGTTGACAAGTGAAGACTGGAAAACTAGAACATGGTGTTCCAATCAAAAGATTAATTGTCACTCAGGGTCTCCATTCCACTTTCAGATCTTCATACCACTTGGGGTCTTTGGTCATGCTTTGACTGGTAAGCATCTTTTTTCAAAACACCGATAGTCTTCAACAAACAAAGACTATACATTTAATGACATGCAATACCGGTTGGAACAGCTACCGGTTGAGAATAACACATACATTAAATAAGTGTGTGTCCATCAATGACAATCACAACTAATTATCATCAAAATACCAACAATCCCTCCCTTTCGCATTGATGGCAACACTTAGGAAAATTTGACATCTAAGTGCTTACAAAACAAAAATAGATCTCGTAATCAAAATTACTCCCCCTAAGCATATACACTACTCCCTTTGCAAAAATTACAAGTATGAAATTTTAATGCTCGCCAAAATTTTAATACACTACTCCCCCTTTGCCAACAATGACAAAGTAATGCAAAATATTCCCCTTTTTGCATAATATAAATAGAGAGTATGTTTTCATGACAATAAAGAGTAAAAATTTTCAAAAAGAGACTTAAAGGTTTGCATAAATTTTTTCATGTCTGAAGACCATGACTCAAGAAGTGAGGCAGCAATTTCACTCTCAGTCTTCATCTGGAAGGCTAATTCTTCCATTGCATAGATGGTGCTCATCTACCGTGTCACAGTAATAGCTTCTAAGTTCAAGAAGTACTTCTGAAGAACCTGTAATTTTGGCAATAGGAGCAACTGGAGCTCCTGCAGATCTCGAGTCCGATTGCATATTTCTAAGTTAAGCTTTGCTATCTAATGCCAGTGAGTATGAATAGTTTATCCATATATTGTGAACAGATCATAGGGCAGTTTGAAGTTGCTGATATATTTCTGTAATTCTGATTGGAGCTGAGTTTTTTGTTTCAAAGCATCTTCATAAAATAGGTGAGGTTGACAGATTTTATTCAAAAGTAGGTTACCTTCACCCATGGTTGAGCTTATATCACCTTTTTGTTTAAGCAGTTGTGCCCTGTCTTCATCCATTTGTTTTACTAAGGCAGCTGTGAGTGCCTTTTCATGATTTTTCTTTGCAGTGGCCTAGGCAACATCTTCCAAACATTGTACCTAGTCATCCACTACTGTGCAAAGATATTTGAGCTTGTCCAATGAGGAATTGGTATTGGGGAGGTTAGTACCGAGGATTAGATTAGAAAGGGTGTCAACAGCAAATTGAATGACATCCCACTCCTTCTTTTTCCTTAGTTCTTCCAATCTCTCCTACGCTAGTTGAATGCTTCATAGTAGCTCAGTCTCATCAGCAGATTGAGTCAAATAGGCAAGAGTCAAATCGGTGTGACCAGTGGAATCAACCTGCTTGGCTTGATCTTTGATTTTCTTCAAAGTCTGTCCTCCTTCCTTTGCCTTGATATCCGATTGTCTTTTCTTCTCCATTTCTTCTTTTTCTAGAGCTACCTTGGCGTCCTTCACTTTCTCCTCTTCCACTCTCCTTTTCTCCTCTTCTTTCTTTCTCTCTTCTTCTTTCTTTTTATCCTCTTCCTTTTCCTTCTCTGCTTCATCCTTCTTCTTTTCTTCTTATTTCTTCTTCTCTTCTTCCTTCTTCTTCTCTTCCTCTTGTCTTGCTTTCTCTGCTTGCTCTTGCTCTTATTTTTCTTTCTCCGCTTTCCCATCCTTTTCTTTCTCCATTCTCTCCTTTTCATCTTTTTCTTTATTAGGAGTGATATCCTCAATGTCCAGTGCATCAACATCAATGGGTTCATTTTGTTCTACCATTCTTTCACTCAGATTGTCAAGGAGTTCATCTAGTTTGGCTATGGATAGGTCAGGTTCTTGCTCAACTTGTTGATTAGCTTCAGCTACTTGTTTCATTTTGACAGCAGCTTTAACCTACAAATGGGTGTCTTTTTCCACTTCAGAAGTTTTGCCTTCGAGTAGCTGAAGTCTTCTTCTTCGCATGAAGAAAATGCCTTTGTATTTGTCAATAATCTCAAACAATTCTGAGTTAGAGGCATCTGGAAAATATTGAGCAAAAAATTTCTCCCTGATGTCTTGCTCTTTTTCAATGGCAATGTGTCATTTGTTGTCCAAAGAATCATACAAAGATTTAGAAGTAACTGATTTAATTTTAGAAGGTGATCGATCATTAATACATAAATATTTAATAAGTTCTTGTTCAACATCCTCCTTTTCACTATCATTGAAATCATCAAAATATTATATTAAATCATCAAGAACTTTTCTTCTAATATTCTTTATGGTCCTTTGACAATGTGTCATAGGTTTGTAAAAGAAATATCTAAATTTACCGATGCAGAGGTGGCTGGTACATTACCAGTTGACTTTGTCTTCTTGCTTGATTGCCTTGTCTTCTTCATTTCTACCTCTAGTTCAGTACCTTCTGAATCCGGTGAGTTATTCCCAATTTTCCTCTTTCTTTTGAATACCTTTGCTAGAATAGCCTCTGATTTCTTTTTGGCTAGTGACCTTTTGATCACTTTAGGACTAGCAGCAAATGTAACTAGTGTCGATGCCCATGGCACTGATTTACCCTTTTTCTACTTTGGTACCTCAATAGGTTTGATCCTTTCTAAGTAAGTATCGGTCCTCTTCTTCTTGGGATCTAGTGTTGAAGCAAGTAGGGTAGAGGCATATCCTATCAGTATATCATTTACCGCTTCATACCCTATAGGCCCAACTACATCTTCTCTGGGTTCAATCGCTTCTATTATGCAGTGATCTGTTTTGATGGTGAAACAGATGTCATCTTCATATTTCTTAAGTAGATCACCAGATATTCTCATTCTCTGGTTCATCTTTCGTTTGAACTCATCAAAATATCTATTCTCAGTCTCCGGATATGCAGTTCCTACTACTTGCAGACTCTCCTTTATTTGTCTGGAAATTGGTAGGTCAGTTGACCATTGAATATCACCAACTCTAGGAAAATATCCTTGAAAGTAGAAAAATAAACCGACAAGTAGTTGACCAAACTTAAACCTCTGGGTTTTGTCCAATTTGATTGACTTCGGGTTATCTATGAGTTGTTTCTACATACAAGTACATAAGTCACATTCTACATTTTCTTTTATCATCCTATAGGTGGCATGCACCGCAGCTGAAGGAACATAATTCATTCTTCTAGCATAGAATATTCTATACCCGATTACCATACATGCTTACTTCACCAAATCATCTCTAATGGTGTTGATCGTCATTGCCCGTTGGTCACTCAAAGAACTGGTGAGCTCTGTCACTTTGGTTTTGGGGATCTTTCGAAGAATGGGGACTTCCCCAACATTGTAGAATCTAATCACGACATGAATTTCCTCTGGTGTAATATCATGGGTTTGCTCAAGGTACATATTATCACCATGAACCCTACTAAGGATAATCCTAATGTGTTCTATAAATTCTTCAAGAAAATATAGTGCATTATGCAATTTCTTCTTCTCTATTATGCTATATTCAAGTTTAATCTTCTTATCATCTCCACATAATAGACTCAGTTGGGAGTGAATCACTAGGGACCCTAGGTCTTCTAGTTTGCAATCAATATATCCTGAAACATCGCCTTCGACAATGACTTCGACGGGAATTTGAGATAGGGCATTATATTTCATCTTAAGAAACTCAGGTGCATCCTCAAGTTTAGTAGAACTAGAAGGGATTTTAGATGCAGAAGCCATATCTAGAATATACCAAATGATAAGAATGTTTCAACGAAAAATACCTTCACACTCAAAACTAGGGTTTTCCATTGGTGAGGACAACACACCTCTTCAGAAGCTTGTTTACCACTTTGAATTCCACACTGATAGCTTGAAGTGGCTAGAAAATCTTGTGTAAGATTTCTTCCTGAATTCTTTCAAATGCAAGATGAATCACTCTGGTTATGCTACTTAGATTAGAAAAATTCTTCTCTGAAAATAGGTAAGTAAAAATGATGACAAAAGTCACTTTTAAACATGCTCCCACCTACCATAATAAATGCATCACCATTAGGGCTCAAACCTTAATTTTACCTTTAACTACTTCATTTCTTTTGTCGGTTGACAGGTAACAAATATCGATAAAGGTTCCTTACCGATATACTCCGGGGGTTTGAAACATTTTACCGATATGTTCCCCCTAATATTTTCGAAGCTCAGTTCACCGGTTCAAGGATTTCCACACTAGGTGCAGAAACTGGTACATCTTGTGGCTTTTCTTCAGATTTCTTTTTCCAAGTTTTATCCATATCCACCTGAATGGTTTCAACATCAATCTTCCCTTCTGGGTTGATCAGTATGTCTCTCTATGGATTCTTTCTCAGTCTACATGCTCTGGTAGTGTGTCCCAATTTTTTGCAATGATAGCATACCATTCCAGTTGTTCTCCATGGTCCGATGTTCACATTTCCATTATTCCTTCTACATGTTGTAGTAGTGTGACCACTACCACGACAGACCAAACAAATTACTCTCCAACTTGTTGCTTCTTCATAACCATTTGACCGGTGGTCATAGGTTCTGTACCGGTTTGGGTTCCGGTTCATAGGAGGTTCTGGGACAACTCCTTTAGCTCTTGGTGGAAAAATTCTAGAGTTGTTCATAACCGACCTGCACTCAAAATATTTATGCCCAAACTTTTTGTATGCATAATAGTGACCATTAAATCTACCAATTCTAGCCACATTGTTTTGAAAGTAAGGAAAGTTATTGTAAGCCTTGCTTCTACATATATTGGCAGTATGTCCTTCCTTAAGACAGTTAAAGCAAACAAGTTTAAACTTTTTCTTACCTTTACTCTTATTGTTGTTCTTAGGTGCCGATTGCTCCTTTGGTGCATCACTCTTGGTTCCAGAGGTCTCACCTTCCTCGTACCCAGAGAAACCAAATCCAGTGGTATCCTTTGATGGCTTTACCAATTCCAGCTTTTGTTCTAGCTTAGCAGCACTCCGGTTGAACTTAGCAAGTATCTCCTTTGTCTCAGCAAGTTCCTTGGAAAGAGCATCATTGTTCTTCATCAAGGTTTCATTCTGAGAAATTGTTGCATTTAGTTTAGCTTGTATTTATTCTTTCTCTTCTTTATCTTCCTGCAGATAGGCGGTAATGGTACCGACTTCTTGTTTCAATTTAAAGATCTCATGCTCCTTGTCCTTTACCAAATCTTCATCTTTTCTTTTGTTTTCTAGCTTCTGACTCATCCTGATAGTTAGTCCTTCCAACTCCCTCCTTAGGTTAGTTTTGGATTCATTTATATTATCCACTTCTCCAACTAGGGCATCCATGTCTACTTCATCAGAAAAGCTATTTTCAGTAAATTCTATCAATTGCTCAGCAAGTTCTCTTCTCTTGGCCAAAGAGGCTTTATACTTGACTTTGAGTTCATCATAGGCTCTCTCAGAATCAGTAAGACAATGAGTGAGTTCCCTTATGCTATATTCCCCCATATCTCCTTCCAAGTGGTTAGACTTATAGAAATGTTGGCTCTGATACCAATTGATGAATACTAAGAGGCAGGGGTGAATTAGTATGCCAAAAATCTTAAACAAACTCTTAAGCAGTTTAATTGAAGACCGGTATAGCAGATTAAACAATAAATTGATTAAAACATAAACAAGCCAAATAGAAAATAAAGCATTCACCCACAAAGGCACAATCACCATAACACAAGATGTTTTGACATGGAAACCCAAATAGGAAAAACCACGGTGAGTAAAACTCACAAGTCAACTATCTGTAGAATAGTAACCAGACCGGTTAAGGTCAGACTAGTTAAGGCCTTACAATGTTCTTCACCAGAACAAATCCTATTAAGAATCCAGATCTCTGTTAGGAGATAAGTCCTGCTAAAGACTACCGTGTTAGAGGATTTCAGATCCACAACTGTGAACCACCTTGTTATAGGATTTACAATAGGCTTGGCTAGGCCTACCCAGTTAAGGGTGTCAAACTTGTTGAAGATATTAGTAATCAACAAGTGAATGATCTAGATAGTAGCATAGAATGCTTGATTAGATCCTTGGCAGCTCCTTGTTAATGCATTCCAATATTACTTCAATCTTCTATATTTGACACTCTCTATCTCTATTATGTGAGACCCATTCTTGCACAGACCTTATCTTCGTTCACACACTTCAACATTTTAAAACCTTAGACATGATGTCCTCATATAGGAACCTGATTTCATGTCAGTCCAATAAGATTAGACTACAATTTCCTAGGTATAGTGCATCTAGACACATTTGGTAATACGACATAGAAACACTGCCAAAGTGTTGGTGGATGATAACTTATCACACATTATACCGGTTAAAAAAGTATACCAATTACCAGTTGACAAGTGAAGACTGGAAAACTGGAACATAGTGTTCCAATCAAAAGATTAACTGCCGCTCAGGGTCTCCATTCTGCCTTCAGATCTTCATATCGCTCGGGGTCTTCGGTCATGCTTTGACTGGTAAGCATCTTTTTGGAAAACACTGATAGTCTTCAACAAACAAAGACTATACATTTAATGACATGCAATATTGGTTGGAATAGCTACCGATTGAGAATAACACATACATTAAATAAGTGTGTGTCCAACAATGACAATCACAACTAATTATCATCAAAATACCAACACTATTATGAATTACCTTTTGTGCAATAGTGTCCCAAAGCTTGTATCCTTTCACACCATAACTATATCCAATGAAGATATATTTTAAAACCTTGTTATCCAACTTGGTTCACTTCTTCTTTGGCACATGTGCATGTGCCTCAACTAAAAGCTCTAAGATCTCTCAATGAAGGCTTGTGACCTTACAATGCTTCCATAAGAATTTTATCAACAAGAGTTGATGTAGGAGACCTTTTAATTGGGTAGCAAGTAGTGGCAATAGCTTTAGCCTGAAAATTTTGTTCTAGACCAGCACCTCTCAACATACTCCCAACCTTCTCTAGTAGTGTCCCATTCATTCTTTCTACAACTTCATTATATTATGGAGAATACAGAGTTGTCTTTTGTCTATTAATGCCATAGTCTTTACAAAATATATCAAAATAATTAGAGCAAAATTCACCGCCACTATTAGTCCTCAAACATTTAATTTTATTTCCAATTTGCAACTCAACCATTGCTTTAAATTATTTAAAACCACTGAAAACTTTAGATTTACTCTTTCGAAAGTATACCCATGTCCTTCTACTAAAATCATTAACAAATGAAACATAATACGTGGATTTTCTAATGGAAGGAACATCTATAGGACCAAACATGTCAAAATGAATAAGATCCAAAACATCACAAGATTTATGAGAACTCGAGTAAAACTGAACACTAAGTACAATGCTCATAGAAATCAAAGTTGAGTACAATAATTTAAACCTTCAACAAGGTTTTTTTTTTTCAAGGTCCTTAGACTCTTTTCTCCAATGTGACCAAGTCTATGGTGTCATAACATAGTCTTCTCTATAGGTAGCTTTTCTTCAAAAGAAAGAGCACCCTTAGGTACACAAAAGTCATGTCTATCTGCTAAAGGTGAAACCCTCAAATCTTTTAACGAAGTATCCACAAATTTACTTTTAAAAAAAGTTCTATTACACTCAACAGTATATACCTCTAGCTTATACAAAGTGTCAAACCTAAAACTTTTAGCAATCACCATAGCACACTTAATCATCTTATTTATGACATCAAAAAAGACTACCTACACACTTTCATCTATCAAGTTGCTCACAGATAATAAATTTTATTTTAATCTACAGATATGCAACACATCGCTAATCATTTTTATTCTACCATCAAGAAACCTGATTCTAACTTTACATTGACTAACAATGTCTAAATTTGAATCATAATCCAAGTACACCTTACCTCCATTAAATTCTTCATATTCAAAAAACCAATCTCTATTGGAAGTCATATGAAAAATGCATCTGAGTTAATTAACCATGCATCTTCATTTGCATGAGTATTTAAAGCTGCAATGAATGTATCACCATTTTCTTTCTTGAACTCAGAATCAGAATCAAACTTCTTCTTCTTCTTCTTCTTATTCTTCTTCTTTTCTTTTTTGTAGTCCTTATGGATGAAACCTAAATTACCGTAATTCCAGCAAATGACTTTGGACTTTCCAGGAGATTTTGATCTCCCTCTAGATTTGGACTTATTGTGCTTCTTATTCTTCTTGCCTTTTTCCTTAGGTCTTCCATGAATAGTTAGGGATTCATTTGAATTGATGGATACCTTCCTTCGCATCTCTTCACCAAGTATGGCACCCACCACATCTTCAAAATTCATAACAATGAAAGTGCTACCGATATCCATAACAAGAGAATCCCATGAATTAGGCAAAGAATAAAGAAAGATTTGGCATTTCTCCTCTTCATCCATCTTAACACCAATAGATACCAATTGAGCCACCAACATATTAAATGCTTCCAGGTGGTCTGTAATTTGTCCACCCTCTTCCATACTCAAGGAATAAAATTTCTTCCTCAATAAAATCTTATTCAATAAAGATTTCTCTTTATACATTTCACCAAGATTAGTCCATAGATTCTTTGCAGAGTTCTCTTCATGGACATTAATCATAATAGATTTTTCTAAGCACAATCTGATTAAACCCTCATCTTTTTGGTCCATAACATCATATTGAGCAGCCACAATAGGAGCCACAATAGGATGTGTCGATCTTCAGACATTCATATCAACAGCATCCCATAGATCTCAATCTATTAATAGATCTTCCATCTTCAACTTCCACATCTAAAAAATTACCTACATTAAATTTCTCCATCTCTATTCTCCCTGACGAACTTACCATTTGAAAATTCCTGCAACAAGATCTAAAGTGTCTTCTACACAAGCTCCCACTCAAATCTGGATTAGTTCAAAAAATGCAACAACCCACAATTGAAACCAAAGGTGATCAAGCTATGATATCACTTGTAAGGAAGTTAAGTAGTGCAATAACTTCCTACACTAACCTTGAGAGGAGGGTAATGCAAAATATTTCATAAATCATTATAATAGTTACATAAACTTAATAAAAATAAACATAATATCATGCATACCACTACACAGTGATTTACGTGGGGAAAACCCTTACGGGAGAAACACCCCACACTCCAAAAGAAGCTCAATGTATTATTGAACAATCAATAAAAGATTACAATCTACTTGCGAAGAAATCTCTTCACAAGAGTACCACTAATTAGATATTAAGAGGTAACTCAATAACCATAAGACTCTTATACACAACCTCTATCTCACACACCTCATATATAGGAGATACAATAAAAGAAACCATCAAACCGTATTACAAAACTGTCAGACAATTCAAATAACCGGAAGACAAATGAGAGGAGGGGGGGTGAATTAATTGTCACTAGATTACGGGAAGCTTAAACAATTTAAACTTTAATACTGGAACCCAAAAGATCAATACCTGAATGCATAAACCAAATACCAAAAAAGCAGATAAACCAATTAAGCATAAACAACAATCAAAGAATAAATACCATCCACTTGACACCAAGATTTATATGTGGAAAACCCGGTAAAGGGAAAAACCATGGTGGGAAACCTACCCACACTCAAATAATACTTGTGCAGTAAGTATGTGCATTACAATTGAGGGACCTGCACTTGCAGGAAGGCCAATAGCCTAGAGCGCACTGCTCATCACAAAAGGAGTCTCACTGACTACATAGAAATCCAGACTACAATCTAGACAAATGAATGAAATGCAAAGATAGCATCTCCTATGCCTGAATACAGTTTCGGTTAATCTCAATACAGAAGGACTAAATCCTCTTACAAAAACCCAACTCGATCGTCAATGATCAACCAAATTCTCTGCCTGAATCATTCTTACATTATTTGCTCATTATATCCCATGATATGATCTACAATGAGATCTTACATCATATATATACAAACCCTCAACCATAAACAATAAGATCGAGCACCAAACAATAAAAAAATTACACAATTATTAAACATGTCAGCCTGAGACCAAACAAATAATATCCAACCCATAAGACATCTTGGAAACACATCGAGAAGTCCAATCCATATGTTACATTAAGCCAGTCCATAACCTAGACAACATTGAGACCCAATATAGGTCCACACACGCCAAAGCAATAATCCCAATCAACTAAGTCTCAAACAGGATCACCATTAGCATCCTGAATCTTCACTAGAAGCCGCACCAACACCACTTATGTATATCATCAAAGATATTCAACAAAGCTCTATCGGTGAAACCCTTGTCGAAATAACAAACCAAGCTTGCCAGTAAGCAGGATAGCATTTGATCACCAGATCAAAACCAACTAATTGAACATGAATCTGAATAAGCTAATTCCATAACCCAAACATACCGGAGCATACCGGATCATGCTGGATCCAATCCAACCAAAAACCAAACAACCTACCAGGACCAAAAGGATACTGGTAAAGCATCCAAAACAACTAGTGTAGTAGCATCCCCACATCAATTCTGAAATGTATAATATCTCTGATAATACATACCGGACTGATGCCAAATAACATCAATCAGTTCTTTGTTGAAGGGGCAAAAACCCCTAATCTATCTCTCAGGTACTCAAATGATTCTTTAGGCAAAGGTTTAGTGAAAATATCCGTAATCTGTTCTTTAGTGTTCACATAAACCAGTCTAACATCATTTTCTTCCACCTTCTCCTTCAAAAATTTATACTTGATAGATATGTGCTTTGCCTTAGAGTGAAATACCAGATTCTTTGATATGTCAATAGCAGCAGAGTTATCACAGTGAATAACTATCGGTCCAATGTAATGGACTTTAATATCCTTCAACATTTTCTTCATCCATAAAACCAGTGTATAGTTAGTAGCAACAACAACATACTCAGCTTCAACAATAGATAAAGAAGTACATGATTGTTTTTTGTTGATCCATGAAACCAACTTCTTTTCAAGAAATAAAACTCCACCAGAAGTACTTTTATGGTCATCAACATCTTCTGTCCAATCTGCATCTGTATATGCACATAAAGTAAAGTTATCATCCTTAGGGTACCACAACCCATATTCAGATGTAAATTGCAAGTATCTAAAACTTCTTTTCACTGCACTCATGATTTTCTCTAGGATCACTCTAAAATCTAGATGCAATACAAACAACATTCATTATGTCAAGCCTAGTCCGAGTCAAATAAAGTAGATCTTTAATCATAGATTTGTATTTTGTAGGATTTATCAATGCAGATTCATCTTTCCTTGTCAATTTATCACTTGTAACCATAGGAGTACTTACCGATTTAGAATATACCATACCAAATTTCTTCAACAATTCCCTAGTATACTTAGTTTGACATATGAAAATACCATTATCAGTCTGAGTAATCTGCAAACCTAAGAAAAAATTAATTTCCCCAATCATAGGCATTTCAAATTCTTTCTCCATATTTTAAAAAAAATCCATACACAACTTATCTTCACCTCCAAAAATAATGTCATCAACAAAAACTTCAATAATCAATATATCATCATCAATGACTTTATAATATAGATTACTGTTAGCATTACCTTTAGTGAAACCAAGCTTCAAAAGATATTTATCTAACCTTGCATACTAAGCTCTAGGTGCCTGTTTCAATCCATATAAAGATTTCCTTAATCTGCAAACCATGTTTTTATCATCTGAAAGTGAAAAGCCATTAGATTGCTCAATATAAACTTCCTCATCAAGATCCCCATTCAAAAATTCATACTTAACATCCATCTGGTAAACTTTGTAGTTTTTATGTGCAACATAGCCAAGAAATAATCTTACAGCTTCAATCCTAGCTACAGGTGCAAAAGTTTCACCATAATCAATTCCTTCCTTCTAAGAATATCCTTTACAAACCAATCTAGCTTTATTCCTTACAACTTTTCCATCTTCATTCAATTTATTCCTAAAAACCCATTTAGTTCCAATAACATTCTTATTTTTAGGTCAGGGAACTAAAGTCCATGTGTTATTGTTCTCAATCTTATCTAATTCTTCTTCCATAGCTTTCATCCAACATTCATCTTTACATGATTCAATTACTGATACCAATTCAACTTGAAAAATTAAACATACCTCATTAGATGCCAATCTCCTTATCATCACTCCATTGTTCTTATCCCCAATGATCTCATCTTCTGAATGATTCAATCTCACATACCTAGGAGTCTTTTGACTCTCTGTTCATCTTCCCGATTCTTCAGTTACTGTTGAATTTTCTGATACTACCAGAGTAATTGGTTCAACATTCTTTTCTAGTAAAGGTGTTACTATTAGATAGTTCAAATAACTAGAAGACAACTGATTAGGGGGGGGGGGGGGGGTGAATCAATTGTCATAGATTATAGGAACATTCAACAATTAAAACTTTAATACCGAAACCCAAAACAATAATACTGAAATAGCAATTAATCCAATTAAGCATAAGCAGTAATCACAGAATAAAAGCCATCCACACAACACCAAGATTTGTACGTGGAAAACCCAGTAAAGGGAAAAACCACGGTGGGAAGCCTACCCACAGTCAGATAATACTTCTGTGGTAAGTATGTGAATTACAATGAAGGGGCCTACACTTGCAGGAAGGCCGACAACCTAGAGCACACTACTCATCAAAAAAGGAGTCTCACTGACTACATACAAATCCAAACTACAATCTAGAGAAGTGTTGAACTACAAAAGATAGCATCTCCTATGCCAGAGTACAGTTTTGGTTAAGCTAAATACCGGAGGACTAAATCCTCTTACATAAATCCAATTCGATCTCCAATGATCGCCCAACTCCTCTGCCTGAATGATATTACATTATCCACATATTACATTCCTTGACCATGAGCTCTTACATTAACCATGATGATCTATAATGAGATCTTACATCTATTTATACAAACCCTCGACCATAAACAATTAGGTCAGCCACCAGACAATAAATCAATTACATAACTACAAACCATGTCGTCCTTAGACCAAACAAATAATATCAACACATAAGACATCCCTGAAATGCATCAATAGGTCCTATCCACATATTACATTAATATCAGTCCATAACCTAGATCAACCAGGACCAAGTATAGGTCCACATGCTTCAGCAAAGATCTCCAAACACCAAGTTTCGAACATTATCACCAACAACATCCTAAAACTCCATCAGAAGTTGCACCAACACCACTTATGCAATTCATCAAAGATCTCCATCAAAAGCTCTTCCGGTGAAACCCTCACCGAAACTAGAAACCAAACTTCTAAGCAAGCAAGATAGCATCCAATCACCATACCAAAACCAACTGACCAAATATGAGTATTAGTGTCATGAACAAGCCAATTCCATTACCAAACTATATCGGAACCTACCGGATCATACCATATCCAAGTTAACCAGAAACCACTTAACCTACCGGGACCAAAAGGGTGCCAGTAAAGAATCCAACTAGCTAGTGTTGACATCAATGACAAAACATCAATAAAACACATAATCAATTCTACCAAATGGCTAGCAATCTCCCCCTTTGGCATTGATGGCAACACTAGATGTGAAAAACATCTAAGTACCAAGAAATGCTAATATCTCTCCTACTTTGAACAATATCTCTGTAAGGCTCTGAAATTATTTTTCTTATCAATATCACTCCCCCTTTATTTTTATTTTTCTTTTTCACTTTTTTTTATCTTTTTCACATCACTATCTCTCCCCCTTTGACATCAATGCCAGAAATCTAACAAAAATATCAAAGCATCTGAATCTCAAAGTTGGCTACTCCCCCTGAGAAGTAGCATCCCACATCAGTGTCAAAATGAATAGTATCTCTTATAATGCATGTAAGATTGATGCCAAACCGCATCAATCAAGTCTTTACTAGAGAGGCAGAAACCCCCAATTTGTCTCTCAGGTACTCAAATGATTCCTTGGATAAAGGTTTAGTGAAAATATTTGGAATCTTCTCTTTAGTGTTCACATAAACCAATCTAACTTCATTTGCTTCCACCTTCTCCTTCAAAAAGTTATACTTGATAGATATGTGCTTTGTCTTAGAATGAAATGTCAGATTCTTTGATATATCAATAGCAACAGAGTTATCAAAGTGAATAACTACCGATGTATCACAATCCACCTTTATATCCTTCAACATTTGCTTCATCCATAAAACTTATGTACAATTAGTAGTAGTAGCAACAAGTAGTAGATAAAGAAGTACATGACTGTTTCTTGTTAATCCATGAAACCAACTTCATTCCAAGAAAGAAAGCTCCACCAAAAGTATTTTTCATGTCATCAACATCTCCAGCCCAATCAACATCTGTATATGCACATAAAGTGAAGTTATCATTCTTAGGGTACCATAAGCCATATTCTGATGTACCTTGTGTCATGCCCAAACTTTTGGGCAAAAAAACACAAACAACAAATTTTTTTTTAACACTTAAATTACATACAACTTATACCTAAAAGGATGTGACAACTAAACAAGTTATTTCGATGAAACCTTAATTTCTATTTTAATGGGTTTCCTAAAGTGAGTGATGAAATAGAATTTAGCTAGAAGCCTTAGGTTTCAAAAAAAAGTCAAAGGTGACAGAATAAGAATATTGCTTACATAACAATATGATAATTTCTATTATCAAGTGGAACCAATTTATTTTATAAGGACAATTATAAATTCACTCAAATGACCCTTTCCATTTTAGATACGTTTTAAAATACTTAATTAGACCAACTTCTACTAAAATGATATTAATATAATTTACTTGATTCAATTTCATCTATTTAACTAATATCAAGTTTCCTCCATCATTGTTATTACATTCTTCTTTTTTTTACTTAATTAATCGCACATCCTTTAATTAATCATTAATGCGATTTCAACGTAACACTTTTAATTAATTGAGCAAATAAAATTTGTGTGCCAAGGGTTAATATGTTAATTGATATAAGGTTCCATCAGGGTCAAATAAGTTCGCAAGGTCAAGATCATTGACTAAAAAAAGAATAATATTTTACACCACTACAATATCCTCTTAAAATACATATGTATTAACTTGTATTAAATTATTCCATTTAATTATAAATACCATTAAAATCTCTAAAATGTAATTATATAACTTACATCAAGACGTTGTATATTACTCCTCCAAGAATTAAATATTAATATTTAATATTCGATATTTTCATTACCTCTTGTTTTAAATTTAATCAGTCGATTATATACATTCCCAATAATAATATTCTTTAATGAATCTTCCCAACTATGAGAATAATAATGCTATACAATAATTAATTCCCAACACAAAACTACCCAATAAATAATAACTTTGTATAAATGGAAAATTCTCATTTCAAAATTAAAGAGAAGTCCTTACCCCCCTACCCCCCCCACTTTTATTATTATTAAAATCTCAAACTCCTCCCTCAATATTTTATTCTTTTAATAAAAAGCTCATGTGGGTATAACCCTATTTAGGGTTTCCCTTTTACTATTGAAATAAGAAAACTAATCTATTCTAATTTATTTTTCTTTTCTTTTACCATCTCCCAAACCCTAAGTCAAATTTAGGGTTCCACCATGAAATTTCATGGTGGATGGTTTGTTGCAGGCATGAACCGAGACATGGTGACGAAGAGGAGCGATTGAGGAGGCAGAGGGGTTTGCGTGCCGAGAAGGGGGCAGAGGGGGTCTACTGTTTGATGGGGAGGCTGAGGCGATGGTGGTCGCAGTGCCACCAGTGGGTCGCCCCACTACATGGGTTGCGGCCCACACAATGGTGCGGCCCACTATGTGAGTCACAACCCGCATAGGGGGTGTGACCACCTATGTGGGTCGTGGCCCACATAGTGGTTGTGGTTTGCGGGCGGCCCCTTTCCAAAACCCTACCTCCCACAACTTACGATGCCCCTTTTTTTAATGCAAATTTATTTAATTAAATTTTTTTTTTTTTTTTTGTTTTAACACAGCTATATATATATATATATATACTCTCATTTTTTTCTTTATGTATACATTTAAATATTCAGCATTAAAAATATTTTGATAGTTAATACTAACAACATAAAAAATTCTTTAATTAGTTCATTTCTCATGTATAAATCATCAATATATGTAGCAGATATTCGATTTATATAAATATATATTTTTATTTTATTTTATTTTATTTCTAGCATCTTAACACTAATATATATATGTTTAAACAACATCCTTATTTTCTTAAATTTCAAATTACTCATTAACATTAGATTTATATATTTATACTTTAGTATAGATATGTAGTCATTCTTTCTCTTAGCAATAAATAATGTACATACTTCTTTGTTTATTTCTATTTAGCTATCTTTTATTTTAAATAGTTTTAACTAGATTTATTTATTTCCTGCTATACATGTATTTCAACTGCAACTTAATTTTTCTTTAGATATCATTAAATCAACAACTTCAAGTTAAATGCAAAATTAAAACCCTTTCTTAGAATGACTATTATTTTGTGAGCATAACTAAAGATATAAAGGGGTATTTTCATTTCTTTTCTTAAGTAGAAGACATTAAGACAACTAGGTGATTGCTTTTTTTTGCTTTTTTTTTTTTTTAAATACAAGCATCTAAAACCAACTACATTTCTTTTTGAAATAGATAAATGACGGAAATAATTAAAATTACAGCAGCCTCTAAATAGTCTAGAAAACACTTAAATACATTTCATTTTGTACAATGCAAAACTGATAATCATCTAAAGTCTATTTAACCATATTAGCTTTTGACATAAATAAATAACTAGGACTAAATGGTTATTTTTATTTTACTAACTTTTCTGCTTTCCTACTCCCTAAATACTTCCATTATACTTTCTTTTCTTTTTTTGAATAAATGGCAGAGATAAATAAAAGACACCAGCATAATACACTCTAGATAACACTTAGAAATATTAAAAGAAAATGTAGAAACTTTTATTCCTCTAATACACATTTACCCATTATTGCAAATTTCAACTTAAAAAGGATGCATTGCTACAAGAATAATCTGAATATGATAAGTCAACTTTTACAAATTGGTGAAATGCCCAACTAGTCTCTCATTCCTAAGTAATGAGAACTTAAATAAAATAATACATTTCTTTTTACAAAAATAATTACAACATGAAGCTCCTCATTTACATTTTTGCAACTAAAATATGGTATCACATCTCTTTTTTTTTTCTACAACCTTAGTAAAATCAGCAACTCCTAGCTTTCTCTTTTTCTTTTTCTTTTCCAAGCAACCTGCATACAAATCTTAAGGCTATGACCATGGAGAGCTCACCTCCCAACCTAGGCTTACTAGAAGCCACCCCCAAGCTTGGAGAACCAAGCCCTAGATAGGTTACACTCAAGCAACATAAACAAGCAAGGTAAACACTCAACAAACACTTTCCCAACCAAGGCTAAACTTCATCACAAAATGTGATGTTTTTACAAGGGTGGCAGTGGACCAAATACCTTGAGGAGACTGCAAGAATGGTAGATCACAAGCCATCTCATGGCATCCAAAAATACAATATAAGTCTATTAACCCCACATCCTTATGCCCCCGAAAGGCATACATGCCATACTTTCTCCCCTTATGACCCCCAAATGCATAAACAAGGCTATGCAGCAAGGGTCACATAAACAACCCTTGAGATCACTCTCATAATGAAAGCCTCTCACTCTAAGGCTGTCAAACTCCTTCCACCCCCAAGGCCATCCTACTCACCCAAGAGTAGAAGACCTTGGTTACTCCCAAATCACAAGAAAAATGCATAAAAGGAATAAAAGAAAGACCACATATTATTTTCACAAAGGAAAGAAAACAAGAAGACAACCTTTACATACAAACAATCTTTTAAACATAAGTATGCAACATGAAAGGAAGAAGATGAACCAACCTTCAATCTGCCCAAAGGTTTGCTAGATTTAGTTTGAGGATGAGCAACCCAATTCCAAATACTTTCCTCTAACACTTAGCCAAAATTCTCCTAAAACTATTCTTTTCAAAATTGCAAGATCTTCAAGGATGGAGAGTGGGTGATTAACTCACTAAGTCCCTAATCCTTGCCTAAGAAGGCCTCTCTCACTCTTCCCAACCTCTTGGATAGAGGGAGAGTTCCCATTGGTTGGTCTTCCCAACCTCTTACGGGTTACTAAAACTGGAAAGAGAAAAGGTAAGAGAAGGTGGGGAAGTAAAATTGACACAGGAAATGAAGGTTATCTAACCTAGGAGGGACCTTCCAAGTTGGATTTTCGCTCATCTTGGGAAAACCAACTTTTGAGGTGACTAAACAGTCACATGGGAGTAGTCACATGCCTAAAAATACCCCTAACCCATAGGTATACCCTATGGACCTTAGGAAAAACCCTTAAACTACCCCTAAGAGTCCATTTGACCCCTTAGAAATCCATCTGAAGTTAACCTTCGGGTCAAACCTAAGTTGACCACTCCAAAGACTCTCTACCCAAAGCAAATTTGGGACCACACCCAAATATTTGAAAAAGGCTTTGGTTGAAACAATCTCCCTCCAAGAGACAAGTCAAAAGTCAAAACACTATTCAGCACATGTGTCAAGTGACACAATAAAATACATTACATAATTACACATGGAAATTGTCTCTTGTTGGATTTAAACAAATCAATAATAAAATTTAACACACATGCAACATTTACTATTATGAATAAAATACGATACATACGGGGTGTTGTCTCTCCAAATAGACAACCCCTAGTTTTACGAAGGTACACAGGTCTAGGTTTGGTTCTCCATAATGTTTCCATGGTCACATGGATAATTTTCCTGTGCATCTCAATTATACATTAGCAATTCCCAGATAATCACATATAAATTCAAAATATAAGAAGGAATACAATTCAATCACTCTGCATACAGTTGCCATCATACAAAGCAATTTATCATATATCCCATGTAATCCACATAAAGCAATTCACTGAATGACATTATCATGATCCTCATAAATTTCAACCATTCTAAGACATGCATCATTTTTCTAACTTCATAATAAAGTTCTGCAATTTTAGATATAGCTGACATACGTTAGATCAAGATTATCCAATCAGTGGATCATTTAGGATTTCAAATTCATAACACATCAAAATGTACACCACAAGGTGAAATGATTCTATAACTTGGGTCAATTACTTTTCTCACCAATCTATCTGTCTAACATAGCCCATCCTATTGAATTATAGTATTTATTAATAGGGTCGACCATGGTCAACTAAGTTAATCAAAGCTTGATTGGGGAGGGGCCCTACACCTTGCAAGTATCTAAAAATCCTTTTCACTGCCATCTCATGATTTTCTCTAGGATCACTCTGAAATCTTGAAACAATGAAAACAACATTCATAATGTCAGGCCTATTCTAAGTTAAATAAAGTAGACCTCCAATGATATATTTGTATCTTGTAGGACTTACCGGTGTAGAAACATCTTTTCTTGTCAATTTCTCACTTATAACCATAGGAGCACTTACCGGTTTAGAATCTCCCATGCCAAATTTCTTCAATAATTCCTTAGCATATTTAGTTTGATAGATAAAAATACCTTTGTCAGTCTAATTAATTTGTAAACCTAAGAAAAAATTCATCTCACCAATCATAGACATCTCAAATTCTTTCTCCATATTCTTAGAAAATTCTATGCATAATTTATATTCACCTCCAAAAATAATATCATCAACAAATACTTCAACAATCAGTATATCATCATCAGTGATTTTATAATATAAATTACTGTCAACACTGCCCTTAGTAAAACTAGGCTTCAAAAGGTATTTATCCAACCTTGCATACTAAGCTTTAGGTGCTTATTTCAATCCATATAAATCTTTCCTTAACCTGCAAACCATATCGATATCATCTAATAGTGAAAAACCATCAGGTTGCTCAATATAAACTTCCTCATCAAGATCCCCATTCAAGAATGCACATTTAACATCCATCTGATAAACCTTGTAGTTTTTATAAGTAGCATAGGCAAGAAATAATCTTACAGCTTCAATCCTAGCTACCAGTAAAAAAGTCTCTCCACAATCAATTCTTTCCTTCTGAGAATAACCTTTACAAACAAATCTAGCGTTATTCCTTATAAATTTTGTTAGGATTCCCAAAGATACTGAGAGGGGGGGTTGAGTTAGTATCTTGTCGGTTAACAGATTTTCTGATCTTATTAAATAAATTGCATTCCAAAATAGTGTGCCGATAAACAAGAATTAATGCAGTAAATATGAACAATAAGCACAACATATAAAGCACACCATAACACAAGATTTTTAATGAGGAAACCCGGTGTGGGAAAGACCTCGATGGGATTTGTGACCCATAATATTCACTCACTGGCCAATGAATGGATATTACTTACAATAGGGGCCTGCACATGCAGGAAGGCAAACTTCCTAAAGCTCACTACTTAATTACAAAAAGGAAGTCTCACTGACTTACAAAATGGATTATGCAAATCCAATATAATGTACTACTTTAGTTCAACATCTGCTATGCCAAGTTCAATACCGGTTTAAGCTCATACAGTAACCATTAACCTTACTCCAAAATCTACCTTAATATTCACATATTACTTCTGCAATAATCTAACCATTTCCACATCTTAAATGATCTACAAGATCTCATACTTACATATGAGTCTTATTACAATACGCCTTGTCGGCTTACAAAAATATATTACAATTAAATACAAAATACAATATTCAAAATCATGTCGACTGGGGTGTCGATAATCATCTTTGCTGCTGCCAGTAAATTATCTGTCGGTGTAGAGTCTGTCAATGTCGGTGCCATAGGATTGTAAGGTTTCCATGAATGACAATACCTTCAATCACCTACAATTTCTCATTGGAGTGTGCAATGCCAACAATCTCCCCCTTTGGTATTGATGGCAACACTCATGAGAAAAGTTAAAAAATGTATCCAAAATTTGAAGTCCAAAAATCGTACCAAAAACTATGTGCTCCCTCTAAGCAGATGATCTCTTTTGTCCATCATTTTTCTCATCTCTACTACTCCCCCTTTGGCATCAATGATAAAGGTTGTCAAAATGTCAATTGAGTGTAGTTATCAGCTAGAACCCTGTAACTAGTGTTAGAATCTCCCTCAAGTTGTTAGGCTTTTAAAAATAGAGGACAGGCTCTGATACCAATTGTTAGGATTCCCAAAGATACTAAGAGTGGGGGGGGGGGGGAGCGGGGTGAATCAGTATCTTGCTGGTTAACATATTTTTTGACCTTATTAAATAAATTGCTTTCCAAAATAGTGTGTCGGTAAACAAGAATTAATGCAGTAAATATGAACAATAAGCACAACATAGAAAGCACACCATAACACAAGATTTTTAATGAGGAAACCTGATGTGGGAAAAACCTCAGTGGGATTTGTGACCAACAATATTCACTCACTGGCCAATGAATGGATATTACTTACAATAGGGGTCTGCACATGCAGGAAGGCCAACTGCCTAAAGGTCACTACTTAATTACAAAAAGGAAGTCTAACTGACTTACAAAATGGATTATGCAGATCCAATATAATGTACTGTTTTAGTTCAACATTTTCTATGCCAGGTTCAGTACTAGTTTAAGCTCATACAGTAACCATAAACCTTACTCCAAAATTTGCCTTAATATTCGCATATTACTTCTGCAACAATCTAACCATGTCCACATCTTAAATGATCTACAAGATCTCATACTTATATACGAGTCTTATTACAATACACCTTGTCGGCTTACAAAAATATATTATAATTAAATACAAAATGCAATATTCAAAATCTTATCAGTTGGGGTGTCGGTAATCATCTTTGTCACTGCCGATAAACTAGCTGTCAGTGTAGAGTCTGTCGGTGTCGGTGCCATAGAATTGTAAGGTTTCCATCAATGACAATACCTTCAATCACCTACAATTTCTTATTGGAGTGTGCAATGCCAACAACTTTACCATCCTCATTCAATTTATTCCTAAAAACCCATTTAGTTCCAATAACATTTTTATTTTTAGGTCGGGGAACCAAAGTCCATGTGTTATTTTTCTCAATCTGATCTAATTCTTCTTCCATAGCTTTTAACCAATGTTCATCTTTACATGCCTCAATAACTAAAATTGGTTCAACTTGTGAAATTAAACATACCTTATTAGTTGTTAGTCTTCTTCTTGTCATCACTGCATTGTTCTTATCCCCAATGATTTGATCTTCAGAATGATTCAGTCTCACATACCTAGGAGTCTTCTGACTCTCTATTCCTCTTCCCTATTCTTTAGTTACTATAGAATTCTCTGATGTTGTCGGAGTAACTGGTTCAACTCTTTGTTCTGGTAAAGGTGCTACTAGTTCATATATAATCATTTCCACTGCTACTTCCTTCTCATAAACTCTAATTTGACTTCTATTCAACTCATCTACTTCCACATTAGCACTCTCCACAATTCTTTGCAATCTCTTGTTATAACATCTATATTCTTTTTTTCATTAGAATAACCAAGAAATATGGTTTCATCACATCTAGGATCAAATTTTCCAATAGTATCATCTCTCTTGATATAACATTTACTACCAAAAATTTTGAAATACTTAACTATAGGTGTTTTGCCAAACCATAATTCATAAGGTGTCTTACCGGTTTCTCCTTTGATATGTACTCTATTGAATGTATAAACCGTTGTACTCATTTCTTCTCTCCAATAGATATGAGGTAAATTAGCTTCCATCATCATTTTTCTAGCAGCATTCAAGATAGTTCTATTTTTCCTTTCCACAACTCCATTCTGCTGAGGTATTCGAGGAGTAGAAAATTATCTTCTTATACCATGCTTGTGAGAAAATTTATTAAACTCACCGGATGTGAAATCTCCACCATGATCTGATCTCAAACATTTAATCTTCAATCCTATCTCAATCTTCAATCCTGTCTTAGTTTACACTTTAGCCTTAAAGATTTTAAACTTTTCAAATGCTTCAGATTTTTCTCTCAAAAAAGTAACCCACATCATTCTAGAATAATCATCAATGATTAGCATGAAATATCTATCACCATGAAAACATTTAACTATAGCAAGGCCACACAAATCAGTATGAATAAGATCAAGAACATCATTTGATTTATCTTGTATACTCCTAAAAGAGGATCTGACCTATTTACCCATTTGACATTCTTTACATACCCGATTATAGGGCTTCTTAATCTTAGGTATATCTCTAACAACCTTAGTTGAACTGATCTTCACAATGCAATCAAAATTCACATGACACGGCCTTTTATGCCATAGCCAACTCTCACCAATCTATGTAATCAAACATGTCTTCTCACCGGAGTTAAAATGAAACATATTACCTTTTGTCTATGTACCGGTTGCAATCTCCAAGCTAGATTTGTTAATGATGTTGCATTTTCCATCCTTGAACTGTAATCGAATTCCCTTATCTACCAATTGTCTTACACTCAAAAGATTATGTTTCAAACCTTCAACATAGTAAACATTGTCAATATTATTCTTACTATCCAATGATATAGTTCCTTTCCCTTTGATCATACATGCCTTGTCATCTCCAAATCTAACAAGTTCACCATCAAATTTTTGTAAAGACAAAAACTTCTCTTCATCTCCAGTCATATGATGTGAACAACCACTGTACATTACCCATTCATCCTTGTCCTCAATTTTAGCAACAAGTGCCTTCTCCTCAGGTACATTCTCTTCTAGTGTCAGATCATATTTTTTGATAGCCAAGAATACCCATTCGTTTCCATTGTCCGATCCACTAGCAGAGTCTTCTGCCTGTTCATCATCTGAATCAGTAATACCTTCCTCATCTGCTATGTAGCATGATTTGTCTCTATATTTCTTGAAACTATATTTGTTCTGATATCCAAGGTTAGGCTTAAATGGTCTTTTAACTCTTTCTTCAAATATTGAATTCCTTATAGGACATTTAGATGAAAAATGACCAATCTTATTACATGCAAAACATTTAAAAGGTGCTTTTCCTTCATACTTACTTCCTACCAATCCTTTCGGTACTCTTCTAGAAAATAGTGTGTCAAGTTGCTCAAAATCATCATCTTCTCTCTTCATATCTTCTAATTCTTTTGCATGTAAAGCTTTCCAATCTTGCTTACCGGTTGCAGATGTAGATGCATGAAAAGCAAGTTCAGCCTTCACAGCTCCAAAAGGTCCAAATTCCTCAAGCTCAAAAGTAGATAGTTTCCCAACCAAAGTATCTCTATTGACATATGTATTAGCCATTGTTCTCAACTCATTAATAGTAGTAGCCTTCATTTTGTTAGTCAATGGTAGGGCTCTCAGAACTTTAGAAGCAATTTCATCTTCGCTCAAAGTTCCACCACAACATTGAATTCCCATAACAATCTCATTTACCCTTTCCATGAATGCAATAATCCTTTCATCTTCTTCCACCTTTAGGTTTTCATATCTCACCCAGTAACCATCAAGTTTAGCAATCTTCACTATAGGTTCACCTTCTTTAAGAGTCTACAACTTATCCCATATAGCCTTTCCAGATGATTTGTCTGTTAGTCCCATTATTTGTTGATCAGAAAGTGCACACAAGAGGGCTTCTCTTTCTCTACAATCATTCTCAAGCTCCTTGTCTAGGTTTATTGGAGGAGGATTTCCAGCTCTCAGATTATAGGGTCTGACACCATTCTGTGTGATCTCTCAAATCTCCTTGCCAAGACATCTCAGATGAGTCTCCATCTGAATCTTCCATATTGTGTAATTTTTTCCATCAAGCCTCAAAATATCCCTTCAAAAAATAGCTCTAGAAGAACTAGATGAAATTGAACTATTAGTCCCCATAGGATCTTCCTCAAGAGGTTAAGCTTTCTGTAGAGAGGACCAAAGCTTTGATACCAATTGTTAGAAAGTTCAGATAACCAGAAGACAATTGAGAGGGGGGGGTGAATTGGTTGTCACATATTACAAGAACATTCAAAAATTAAAAATTTAATACCAGAACCCAGAATAATAATACCAGAATAGCAATTAATCCAATTAAGCATAAACAGTAATCATAGAATAAAAGCCATCCACACAACACCAAGATTTGTACATGGAAAACCCGGTAAAGGGAAAAACCATGGTGGGAAGCCTACCCATAGTCAGATAATACTTTTGTTGGCAATTGACACTCATCAGATTCATTTTGTTATCATTGATGGCAACAATATCAGATGGAAGTCAGATACCAGCATTAGGAGGCACATACCGGTAGACACCGGCATTGGAGTATCCAGGATTATATCGGCACCGACACTGAGATCATGTACTTCAAGGAAAATGACATCAAGGAAGATTTTTTTTTAAAATCATTTTGTAATTATTGTCAAGACTGACATCGAATATCTTTTGTAATGTATTGTAAGCCGACATAAGGCATATTATTTATAATGGGTATATAGGTCAGTCTTCTAGGTCATTTTGATAAGTGTGACATAGGAGAATATAAGAACTATATAAATGCGAAGTATATGTATGTAGATCATTTGTATGTGAATGCTATATCATGCAATGATCTATAGATAGTTTGGAAAGCATTCTTGGAGGAGAAGAGATACCGGTAGTAGTGTTCAAGATTTATGAACCAATACAGAGCAGAGCTAGAACCAGAACTCTATTTGGCATAGTAGATGCATTCTTGAGTTCATTTTCAGTGTTTTACTTTAGCAAAAGCTTGTAGTTAGTGAGACTCTTTAGTGATGAGGATTGTGCTCTAGGCAGTGTGCCTTCCTGCATGTGTAGGCCCGCATTATATGTAATATCCTTTTATATGGGCAGTGAACTGATATTGTGGGTCACAAATCCCACCATGTTTTTCCTCTTTGAGGTTTTCCATGTATAGATTTTGTGTGGTATGGTGTTCATTTATGTGGATGGTTTATTTGCTTCAAGTTATATGTTTATTTGTTTACTGGTTTATATATGTATGGTATAAAAGGATAAAATCTTATCTTACCAGCATAACACTGATTGACCCCCCCCCCCCCCCCCCTCTTAGTGTTCTTGGATCCCAACAATTGGTATCAGAGCCTAGTACCTTGGAAGAATTTTAACAACTTGAGGAAGATCTTGAAACCGGAATCTTTAAACATGGCTATGGAAAAGCAACTTGAGATGGCTCTTGAGGATTATGATGTTGAAAGGATGAATAACTTGAAATTGCAAGATGAATTGAATTATGCAAATGAATTCATTCTTCTCCTGCAAGAAAGGTTATCATCTACTCAAGCCAAGAGAAAAGAAATTTTGCAAAACCCGGATGATGAGGAGAAGAATGCACTTAAGGAACAATGTCAGAAACTAAGTCAAGCAAACATGCTCATGAAGAATGAAATGAAAGACATGAATATGAGGTTATCAAAAGATATTGAGCATAGAAAGAAGAAGGAATATAATCTTGTTATATCTCTGAAAAACAAATTTGATGAATGTGGCAGATTGACTCATGAGAATAATTTGTTGAAAACTAATTTGGCACACTCCTGGAACAATGAACAAGAACTTGAAAGACAAATAACTACTCTAAGAGATGATCTGACTACTACAAGTGAGTATAAAGAAAAATTCAAAATTAGTGTTGCACAATTGGATGACTTATTGAAAAGACAAAGGCAGATTGATGATTCTAGAGGACTTGGATTTGTACAAGGTGAAAGCTCCGGTACTGCAAATGAAGACCAGACAATCGGTATGCAAAATTCATTAGCATAGAGGAAACCGGTAAGGAAATCTAATGCTTTTAAATTCAATGGTAGATGCTTTGTTTGTAATAAATTTGGGTATATGACTAAACAATGTAGAAATAAAGCAAATCAAAACTACAATTCTATTCCCGATCAATGCACAAATTGCAAGAAATATGGTCATAGATCAAAAGATTGCAGAATGAATGTTAAATGTCATGCATGTGGAAAGTTTGGACATTTTTCTAATCATTGTAGGTCAAGGAATGACAGTGGATATGTCAAAGTAATTCAAAAGAACAATGCTACATGTTATGCATGCAACAAAATAGGTCATATTGCTAAGTATTGCAGAAGCAAGACTCAATTGATTAGCAATGATAAAGATAATGAGAAAGGAAAGCAGAAGGTAGATGAAATACAACAAGATCACACCAAGAGATGGGTTATAAAGTCTAAAGAGCCAAGTGGAGATGGATCTACACCAGTAACTCCACCGGTAGAATAGAGCATTCCTGCACTGGCAAGAAATTCCATCGGTAACATAGGAATAGGCCTTAGGGGTTGGAAAATTCATTGCAAATATTTCTTATTCCCCTGGAGGAGATCAGAAGAGATCTAGAGAGTTGAGTTCATCATTGTTGAAGTTTCACCCGACATAAGACTGTAAAACTGGCATCTCATAGGGTACATCGCAAAGCATTTATGACAAAGAAAGATTAGGGTTTTATTCGCTAATAAAAAGTGAAAGTGAATTCATTTTCACTCACCCCACATTCAAGCATTCAGAGTGAAGTAAAGGAAAATTCCAGGCGAATTAAGAGCGAGCAAAGGCATTCTAAAATAATTTCAAGTAGTTATCTAAGAAGCACTAAACCTTCCATCGGTGTTCACTTTCAAGTATTCTTCAAAAATGCCATCTGGATCTGCAACTCCTACTTTCATTGTAAATCCAACCATTGTTGAAGTTAAGGATAGGTTGAGGCCCATATTCAAGGAGGTTCCCCTGATTGCTAAGAAAGAAGACTTTGTGGGAGCATTTTCTAAGGTTCCTGATGGCATGATGTATGTTGAAGATGTGAGGGCATACATTCACTACACCCTGGAGGATCTAGGCAAAAAGTAAATCAAAAGTATGTATCAAACCGTGATATTGGGTAGCTTCAGAACCATCAAGCCAGAATACAAAGCAATTGAGGATCTAGGGTTAACTGGTATTCTATACATACCAGAATTCAAAGATGTAGTCATCAAATATGTTCTGAGTAGGGTTCACAACGAGTTTATCTAGCTGGACCGACCTTACATGATCACCAAGGAGGCTATTCAAGAAGTCACCGGCTTACCCAAAGTCAAACAAAAACCTGGCAAGAAAATTTCCAACACTACGGTTGAGAAAATCACTAGTGCAACTTCTGATAGCAGATCAATGAGGATCAGCACAATCACCGACACTGATGTTAAATTTGCAAGCATGATAATAGGTTATAAGGTAATTCAATCTAATCGATTGAATTCTATTGCTAGTTCTTGCATTCATGTTACATATCAGATGTTGAGGAATAATGAAAAATATGATTTATGTGAATGGTTCAGTGAATTAATGTTGAACCTTAGAAAGATCAAGGGAGTTAATAGAGGAACTTTCAGATATGGAAACTTGATTGTTTGTTTAATTCTTTACTTCCTGAATGAGCTACCCGATCTAGGAAAGAAGTGTTGGGCTCATGACATACTGATAGGTATGCTAATCAAGGAAGAAATCACTGGTCTTGGTACCAATAGAGATGAGAAACTTTGGGGTTATTTCAAAATATTCCAAGAAAACATGAGGCAGAGGGAGAGGTTATCAAAGAACATTGTAGAAAAGTACTCCACTGATATCTATTTCATGGTGAAGACCGATGAAACCCTCATGGAAGCAGTTGAACCAAGGACCATATGGGTTACAGAACTTGGATATGAGGTGGATGACAAAATTCTAGACCTCTATGCAAAAATATTGCTAGGTGCCCCATTGGATGAAAAAATAGAGCATTTTGGCATGACAGAAGAGAAGGCCCTTGAAGTCAAAAATGGCTTCAACGGGAAGAGAAGATAGAAGAAAATAGACAAGATGTCTGCATATATACAAAATTTAATTCATAAGATAGACACTCAACTGGGGTCTGGATCCAAACCGACAGTGGCTGTACTGCAGAAGTAAAGAAGCCTGAAGCTTACATTTCTTCCATCACTTCTGATTCTAACCCTGAGGATAATGAACCTCTAACTTTTAGAAGGGTATAAAGGAAGAAAGTAGATCAACCACCAGTAGAGCAGAAGAAGGTGGAGCCTAGGAGGAGACTTGTTAGAAAGCCAACTAAACCTAATGCACCACCACCTCTGGCAAGGAAGCCTATACAAAAGAGAAAACCAATTACATCTACTCTGACAACCACAAGCAAAAAGAAGAAGAGTGATCATACTAAATCTAGTAAGACTAAAATGACCTATGGTGAATTGATTGATCAAATAACCAAGGATGGAATGTTAAATAATGTATCCATTTACTATGAAGATTTAGAGGATGATGAGAAAAATGAGATTGAAGAGGCAATTTTGTTATACATGGATATCTATAAGAAATCCTTAGTAGAAATTTTGAAGGAAATTACTCTATCACTATACAATAAATTAGATGTTAGAAAACTTGATGCAATAAAGAGGGATAGAGAAATTAAGGAAGTAGAACTTTTGGAAATGTGTGGTTCAATAAACAATGAGGAAATGAAAAGATGCATAGATGTTGTAAATAGAACAATATTTAGTAGCAAACCCTGACAAATAAGCCTAATAATGGGCAGAGTTAATGAGGTAGTAAATGAAACCAAAGATGGTTGGACCAAATTCTTCCAGAAGAATCCATATTTTCTTACATCTCATGAAGAATTTGTTAAAGCAACAACTTCCACCATCTTGGACAGATTTAAAGGGAAAGGTATTTTGGATAGTTCAACTCCAATTTTGACTAAACCGACAGTAACTATAGATATGCAGACACCACCGACAGTAAAGGAAAGTGTATAGTCTGTACTTGCACAAACTATTCTTGAGCAAGGTAATGTATAGGACACTATGAATATTGTGGATAATACCCCACCGACAGTAATTGACACTGCACCAAGTGGCGAAGCCATCTGTGCTAAAGAAGATAAGGAAAAGGGAATTGAGTCTACACCGGCAGTTCAAATTGATTCCGCGGCAAAGGTTTTGGCAATTGAGACTTCTCAAGTTGAGAAGAAACCAGTCACTGAGATGAGTCCAATTGAGTTAATGATGATGGCTACTCAGAAACTATTAAAGGAGGGATTTGTAGATAAGGGAATAATAGATCAATTAGTTACAATGTTACATAAATTAATCTCTGATTGTCAGATTGAGAATGAAGCAAGCCCTTCTGGCAAGCTTAAGGCATTAACTGAGTACATATCTAACAATTTTCAATCACTACAATAGATATTAGACCAATAGGCATTAGAAAGATTTACTGTGGCTAAGAAAGCCGCCTTTGACAAGATCATTGAAACAGAGAAAAAAAAAATTGAAGCTAAACTCATTCTTATTGAGAATTGTTTGAAACAATGTACAAATATCTACAGGGTCTATTGTAACATAGAAATTCTTACATCAAATGTAGATAGCAGATTAAAGGAATTGCATGTTAAGGTAGCGAGCATTGCAAATTCTTTTGACGGATTAACCGCAGTGACAACATTTATTGATGGACAAATTTTTTCCTTAGAGAACCAAATTTTTGCCTTTGAGAAAGAGAGAGATAAAATCATTAGGAGAGAAAGGAGTTTTAGAGGATTGGTGAGTCCCAGATTGGATTCACTGGGTGTACATAAAAGAGAGTGTATGGATATGATTGCTAAACCCACACCAACAAAAGTCAAAGAGAAGGAAACATTGACACGCTTACTAAGTAGACCAGCATCCATATCGGATACCTTCAAAACCGGTTGGGACACATACCTACAGTTGTTGGATAAGGCTTACACATAAATTTTGAAGTTATTCAAGCTTCGGTAAAACAAACAGTATTTATTCATTCTTTTGTTCTGAATTATTTCAATTATTTCACTAGTCTTTAGAATTGATGCCAAAGGGGGAGTGTATATATATGTGAAACTATTAGACAGGAACATATGGGAAGGACATCAGAATATTAAAAGGAGTGTATTTCTCAGGGGGAGCATATTTCAATTAAACCAGAAGGGAATCCATTTTCCACATGAGTGTTGCCATCAAAGTCAAAGAGGGAGATTGTTGGCAATTGACACTCACCAGATTCATTTTGTTGTCATTGATAGCAACAAGATCAGATGAAAGTTATACACCAGATTAGGAGGCACATATCGACAGACACTAGCATTGGAGTATCCAGGATTATACTAGCACCGACATCATGTACTTCAAGGAAGCTGACATCAAGGAAGATTTATTTAGAAAATCATTTTATATTTATTATCGAGGCTAACATTGAATATATTTTGTAATGTATCGTAAGCCGACATAAGGCATATTGTTTGTAATGGGTATATAGGTCAGTCTGCTAGGTCATTTTGATAAGTGTGACATAGGAGAATATAGCAGAACTATATAAATGGGAAGTATATGTATGTAGATCATTTGTATACGAATATTATATCATGCATTGATCTATAGATAGTTTGGAAAGTATTATTGGAGGACAAGAGATATTGGTAGTAGTGTTCAGGGTTTATGAACTAGTACAAAGCAGAGCTAGAACCAGAACTCTATTTGGCATAGCAAATTCATTCTTGAGTTTATTTTTCAGTGTTTTACTTCAATAGAAGCTTGTAGTCAGTGAGAGTCTTTAGTGATGAGAAGTGTGCTCTAGGCAGTGTGCCTTCCTACATGTGCAGGCCCCCATTATATGTAATATACTTTCATATGGCCAGTGAACTGATATTGTGGGTCACAAATCCCACCGTGGTTTTTCCTCTTTTAAGTTTTCCATGTATAAATTCTATGTGTTATGGTGTTCATTTATGTGGATGGTTTATTTTCTTCAATTTATATGTTTATTTCTTTATCGGTTTATATGTGTCTAGTATAAAAGGATAAAATCTTATCTTACCGACAGAACACTAATTTGGCCCCCCTCTCAATGTTCTTGGATCCCAACAACTTCTACAGTAAGTATGTGAATTACAATGAAGGGGACTGCACTTGCAAGAAGGCCAACAACCTAGAGCACACTGCTCATCAAAAAAGGACTCTCACTGAATACATATAAGTCCATACTACAATCCAGAGAAGTGTTGAACTACAAAAGATAGCATCTCCTATGCCAGAGTATAGTTCTGGTTAAGATCAATACTAGGGGACTAAATCCTCTTACATAAATCCAATTTGATCTCTAATGATCGCCCAACTCCTCTACCTGAATGATATTACATTATTCACACATTACATTCCTTGACCATGATCTCTTACATTAACCATGATGATCTACAATGAGATCTTACATCTATTTATACAAACCCTCAACCATAAACAATCAGGTTGGCCACCAGACAATAAATCAATTAAATAATTACAAACCATGTCGGCCTTAGACCAAACAAGTAATATCAACACATAAGACATCCTAGAAATTCCTCAATAGGTCCTATCCACATGTTATATTAATGTCGGTCCATAACCTAGATCAATCGGGACCAAGTATAGGTCCACACGCTTCAGAAATGATCTCCAAACGCCAAGTCTTGAACATGATCACCGACAACATCCTGAAACTCCATCAGAAGCTGCACCAACACCACTTATGCAATTCATCAAAGATCTCCATCAAAATCTCTATCGGTGAAACCCTCACCGGAACCATAAACCAAGATTCTAAGCAAGCAGGACAACATCCAATCACCAGACCAAAACCAACTAACCAAATATGAGTATTAGTGTCATGAACAAGCCAATTCCATCACTAGACTATATCGGAGCCTACCAGATCATACTAGATCCAAGTTAACCAGAAACCACTTAACCTACCAGGACTAGAAGGGTGTCGGTAAAGCATCCAAATAACTAGTGTTGACATCAATGACAAAAAATCAATGCAACACATAATCAATTCCACCAAATGGCCAACAATTACCGGTTCAATTATAATCATTTCCATTGCTGGTTCTTGCTCATTAACTCTGATTTGACTTCTATTTAGCTCATCCACCTTGACATTAGCGCTCTCCACAATTCTCTGCAATCTCTTGTTATAACATCTATATGCTTTTCTTTCATTAGAATAACCAAGAAAAACTTCTTCATCATATCTAGGATCAAATTTTCCAATGATATCATCTCTCATGATATAACAACTACCAAAGATTCTAAAATACTTAACTGTAGGTGTATTTCCAAACCATAAATCATAAGGTGTCTTACTAGTTTCTCCTTTGATATGTACTTTGTTGAATGTATAAACCATTGTGCTCACTGCTTCTCTCTAGTAGATATGAGGTAGACTAGCTCCCATCATCATTGTTCTAGCAGCATCCAAGATAGTTTTATTCTTCCTTTTCACAACTCCATTCTGCTGAGGTGTCCAGGGAGCATAAAATTGTCTCCTTATACCATGCTTCTCACGAAAGTTAGTAAACTCACTGGATGTGAATTTTCCACCATGATCTGACCTTAAACATTTAATCTTCAATCCTGTATCTATCTCAACTTTAGCCTTAAATATTTTCAACTTTTCAAAAGCCTCAAATTTCTCCCTTAGAAAAGTAACCCACATCATTCTAGAATAATCATCAATGATTAGCATAAAATATCTATCACCTTGAAAACTTTTAACTCTAGCAGGGCCACACAAATTAGTATGACTAAGATCAAGAACATCATTAGATTTGTCTTGTATACTCTTAAAAGAGGTTCTGACCTATTTTCCCATTTTACATTCTTTACATATTGGATTATAGGGCTTCACAATCTTAGGTATATCTCTAACTGCCTTAGTTGAACTGATCTTTACAATGCAATCAAAATTCACATGACATGACCTTTTATGCCATAACCAACTCTCATCAATTTATGAATCAAACATTTCTTATGATTGGAAATGAAATGAAATATATTACCTTTTATCTATGTATCGATTGCAATCTCCAAACTAGATCTATTAATGATTTTTGATTTTCCATCCTTGAACTATAATTGAAATCCCTTATCCACCAATTGTCCTACACTCAAAAGATTATGCCTCAAACCTTCAACATAATAAACATTATCAGTATTGTGCTTACCATCCAATGATATAGTTCATTTCCCCTTGATCACGCATGCTTTGTCATCTCCAAATCTAACCAGACCACCATCAAATTCTTGCAAAGATAGAAACTTCCTTTTATCTCCAATCATATGATGTGAACATCCATTGTTAATTACCCATTCATTATTATCTTCGATTTTAGCAGCAAGTGCCTTCTCTTTAGGTGCATTCTCTTCCAATGCTGGAATATCTTCCTTTATAGCTAGGAACACCCATTCCTTTCCATTGTCGAAACCACTAGCAGAGTCAGGTGTCGGTTCATCATTAGAATCAGTCACACCTTCCTCATTTGCTATGTAGCATGATTTGTCTTTGTTTTTCCTGTACTTATACTTGTTTTGATATCCAGGGTTAGGCTTAAAAGAACTGCTAGCTCTCTCTTCAAATCTTGAATTTCTTTCACGACATCTAGATGCAAAATGAGCTATCTTATTACATGCAAAACATTTAAAAGGTTTTTTTCCTTCATACTTACTTCCTACCAGTCCTTTAGGTACTCTTCTAGCAAATAGGGCTTCAAGTTGCTCAAATTATTCATCTTCTCTCTTCATATCATCCAATTCCTTTGCATATAAAGCTTTTCAATCTTTCTTGCCAGTTGATGATGTAGATGCATGAAAAGAAAGTTTGGACTTCACATCTCCAGAAGGTCCGAATTATTCAATCTCAAAAGAAGATAATTTCCCAACCAAGGTATCTCTATTGACATAAGTATTAGCCATTGTTCTCAATCCATTAATTGTAGTAGCCTTCATCTTGTAAGCTATTGGTAAAGCTCTCAAAACTTAAGAAACAATTTCATCTTCACTCAGAGTTCCACCACAATATTGAATTCCCATAACAATCTCATTTACCCTTTCCATGAATGCAATAATCCTTTCATCTTCTTCCATCTTCAAGTTTTCAAATCTCACCTGGTAACCATCAAGTTTAAAAATCTTTACAGTAGGGTCCCCTTTATTTAGAGTCTCCAAGTTGTCCCATATATCCTTTGCAAATGATTTGTCAGTTAATCCCATTATTTGTTGATTAGAAAGTGCACACAAGAGGGATTCTCTTGCTCTACAATCATTCTCAAGCTCCTTATCCAAGTTTTTTGGAGGAGGATTGGAAAATGTCGGATTATGAGGTGTAACACCATTCTCTATGATCTCCCAAATCTCCTTACCAAGACATCTCAGATGAGTCTCCATCTGAATCTTCCATAGTTTGTAATTTGATCCACCAAGCCAAGGGATGTCTCTTCGAAAGATAGCTCCAGATGAACTAGATGAACTTGAACTGTTAGTTACCATAGGATCTTCCTCAAGTGGTTAAGCTTCTATAGAGAGGACCAGAGCTCCGATACCAATTGTTAGACATTTCAAATAACCAGATGATAACTAAGAGGGGGGGGGGGGCTGAATCAGTTGTCACTAGATTATCGAAACCTTAAGCAATTTAAACTTTAATATCGAAACCCAAAAGATCAATACCAGAATGCATAAACCAAATACTGAAATAGCAAATAAACCAATTAAGCATAAACAACAATCGGAGAATAAATACCATCCACATGACACCAAGATTTATATGTGGAAAACCCGGTAAAGGGAAAAACCATGGTGGGAAGCCTACCCACAGTCAGATAATAATTCTATAGTAAGTATCTGAATTACAATTGAGGGCCCTACACTTGCAGGAAGGCCAACAACCTAGAGTGCACTGCTCATCACAAAAGGAGTCTCATTGACTACATAGAAATCCAGACTACAATCCAGAGAAATGAATGAATTGCAAAGATAGCATCTTGTATGCTTGAATATAGTTCTGGTTAAGCTTAATACCAAAGGACTAAATCCTCTTACATAAAACCAACTCGATCATCAATGATTGACCAAATCCTCTACCTGAATTATTATAACATTATTTTCTCATTACATCCCATGATATGATCTACAATGAGATCTTACATCATATATATACAAACCCTCAACCATAAACAATAAGGTTGCCCACTAGACAATAAAACAATTACATAAATATAAAACATGTTGGCCTGAGACCAAACAAATAATATCCAACCCATAAGACATCCCAGAAACACATCAAGATGTCCAATCCACACGTTACATTAAACCGGTCCATAACCTAGACAATACCTGGACCCAATATAGGTCCACACACGCCAAAGCAATAATCTCAATCAACTAAGTCTCGAACACAATCACCATCAACATCCTGAATCTCCACTAAAAGTCACACCAACACCACTTATGCATATCATCAAAGATCTTCAACAAAGCTCTTCCGGTGAAACCCTTGCTAGAATAACAAACCAAGCTTGCCAGTAAGCAAGATAGCATCCTATCACTAGATAAAAACCAACTGACTGAACATGAATAAGAATAAGCCAATTTCATAACCCAAACATATTAGAGCATGCCGGATCATGCCGGATCCAATCCAACCAGAAACCAAACAACCTACCGAAACTAGAAGGATACCGATAAAGCATCCAAAACAACTAGTGTTGACATCAATGACAAAACATCAATGTAAAACATAATCAATTCCTCCAAATAGCCAACACCATAGGCTAAAACCACACAATAAAATAGATTTGACCTTATCTCCAATCTAGATGCCATATGACATGTCAAAACACCCATCAACACATTTTTCTCCTTTTTACAACTCATTTATGTGTTTGGTGCATTTTATATTTCCTATTTCAGGAGTCCAAACTTCTAGAGGCCATAACTTGTGAACCCTGTGTCTGTTTGACTGATGTGTTAGAAGGCTCTCAAACTATTCTATCACCTCGTAACCCACTACGCTGGTTACACCCACTTTTTAGGGAATGTTGGAGGGTCTAAAGTCCTCAAAATTAAATTTAAACCATTCATCGCACCCTTCAAAAATGGAAACTTTAATATATTCAAAACTAGCTATGATCTTGCGATGAAAATTTACCAACATGCTTATCTAGCCAATCCAAAGCTTTGGGCAAAATTTCACACCATTTCATGCTCAAACATAAAATTACTATAAATATTAACCTCATGTAAATGCAAGGTTGAGACACCATTTTCCCAACAGGCAAGAATAATTTTCTCTCTTTCCTCTTTCTATGGATCCACTTTTTCTTGTATGAGTTGTATTTTTCATAACATGATTTCCTTTCTTGCATAGAATTATCCTTCATGTGAGTACATATGTGTTCCTTGGGTAGGACCTACTCCTTTCTTGAATGACACGTCTTTTATGAATAAATATCTTTGACCCTATTCTTAGGGGGCATTGTTTTCTCTTATCCTTTCTAAGGATCCGTTTTTCCTTTGTTGAGTGCTGTTTTCTTATGATATGATGTTATTCCTTGTGTGAAGTGGCTTGTTTTCTCAGGGTTTCTCTCTAAAGCAAGAGGTGTGTGTCCTTGTGTACAACCTTTTCTTCACTTGGCAATCTATTTCTACTATAAACAATCCCTTCACTTTGGGTTAAAAGTGTATCATCCTTCATCAAGAATCACTTTATCCTAGCAATAAAGGGAAGGTATGAATTATTGTTCTCCTCACTTTCTTTTGGTCAATGACATTATTTTTGTTCAAAAATCTCCCCTTGGAGGTGGATGTTTTATGAGCAAAGATCTCTTCCTCCTCCTCCTACTAATGATTCCCTTTTCACTTGTTGCAAGCTATCTCTTTTACAACCATCTTTTCCTTTCTTATAAAAGTAATGCCTCTTTAGCTTGGATTTATGAACATTGAACATTCCTAAAAGGATATATCCTTGGCTTGAAGGTGTGTATCCTTGTTTCTAGACTCCTTAATACATCAACATACGAATATGTTGACATCTTAAGGGGGGGAATTTCATATTGCCCTCTTTGTACTATATTTTGTATGGATTATATGTGGTGTTCATTCTCAAAACTAGACCAACAAGTCTTATACGAGGTGTTTCACTTCTAAAACTAGATGTAGCCTTTTTATATGTCCTATATGGGGGTGTTCATTCTTGAAACCAGACCAATAGATCTTATACAAGATGCTTCATTCTTGAAATATTTTATTTTTATTTCATAACTTATAAGAGTTGTTGTATGCTCGAAACCAAACCAACAAGTCTTATATGATATGCTTAACTCCTTAAACCAAACAATGACATATGTAGCAGGGTGAGTTGACTAGGCTAACATAGCTTGCTATACCATTCAATTCTTCCTTTTTCAGAGAGTGGAACTAGCTCAACATACCATGCTAGACTATTTTGACTCTCCCTTCCTCAATATGGATCACCTAGAATAACATATCTTGCTAGCCCATGGCATCCATGTTCTTCCCTTTCTCTTCCTCAGGAGCTCAAAATTTTTCTATTTGTGGATCATGGTTCATCATTTGATGTATACTCTTTCTATTTTTATGTGATCGCTTGTGTTCTTGTGATATCATTCCAAGAAGGATATTAGTGGTTGAGACATTTGATTATAGAGGTCTCTTCAACTAGTTGACTTGGAGATTTTTTGCTTTTAGTACTAACCCCTTGTGTTGTGTGTCTTTGTCTTTGTCTTTGTCTTGTGTGTCCTTGCATATGACTGTGTGAGTTAAGATCCCAATATTTGGGGCTTGGTTCCTTAAAATTAGTGATGTCTTATCTCCTTGTAGTCTCACTCCTAATTGATCCTCTCTCTCATCTTTCTACTTTACCATGAGTATTTGCATAGGCTCATACTCCCGTTAAAGTGGGGGCTAAGCTAAATGTAGCATTGTAAATTGTAGCTGGTCCAATTACACCTCATATTTGTGCTCCTAATTTAGCGTGTCTTATCTCCATCCCCTCTCTAGGTTTTTTTTGGTCTCTTCTCCAACCCTGATGTCATGAACATGACCATTGAGTGGGCCCCATCCTTGAGGTCTCTCCCCCATTTCCCTTTGTGTTGGTCCTATTTGTTGGAGGACCAAGGTGTGGAGTGCCTTGTTCTGGACCAAGGCACCCCAAAAAACCTTGGTCCCCCTTAAACAAGCCTTAATTTGAAATGGGCCAATCCCTATCTCTCCCCAATGGCATTTGGTCCCTGTGGCTACACTTGACCATTGGAGGTTAGCCTAATCGGTAATTTACCTAGTGAACCCTATATAAATACATCCTATCAATTTATTTTGACATCCATTACATACCTAAAATATTTGTGTATCCATCAAGAATTTTCAAATATTAAAGGAAACATTTCATCCTTCAAGCATTATGGAACAAAATTACATTAATATTCATGTAAGAATGTGTGTTTGATTAGTATGTTCATGTTCATGTTTTTGTCATGCCATTACATTAAACATTTGTGATACATTAAGATCATTGCATCATTATCAACAATTGCAGATGAGGTATATCACCTTAGCATTTAATTTAGTATTTACATTATTCAATTCAAGGTTAACTCCTAAATCAGGGTTTGACCCAAGGTAAACCCCTATCCAAAACCCTATTTCCTTTCTTTCTATGTGATAGGAACAAGATCAAGAACTGTACTTAGAGATTCCAACAGAGTTGACAGGGATGAACATGTTCAACTTTCAACAAAGTAAAATTCAAAGGACCAGGGTGAATCTGTACTACCTAGTCTTGAAAAATCAAGCCAAATTTCTAGGAACAAACTTGTTCTAAATGTATTATTTTACCCATATCTCAATTTATGGATTCTTGGGATATCTATAGGAGTATGTTTCTGACAATCTAATTCAATTGTTCATTTTTTTACCCTATTTTCACAATTATTATCCAATCTTCAACTAGAAAGAGGGGGAAAACAAATAACCAATGAATCTAATCATAATTTCAGCCATTTCCTTATATGGATTGTGGCTAGATCTATTGGATTCATGCCTCTTTCAATTTAGTAGTCTCCAAGGAAATATTAGTGGTCTTACTATGTTGGTATTTTGATATGGTTTTGTCATTGATGTCAACACCTACTAAAACACTAGCACTTTGGAGATCCAACAGCATTCACCGGCAAGCAAGTAACTATTGCACAGTTACTGGTATATGGTTCATCGGTAGGATATAATGATCATCGACACTCGGAATTATGTGGAAGACACTTGGTAATGTCGAAGACATCTTTTGGACATCTTGTCCTGCAGTTTTGTTCATTGGTATATTCATATTTGCATATTTGCTTTTACCAGCAAATAGGTCAAGGGTTACTTAGGGTTACACCGACAGGTTTATCTTTTCTAGATCAGCATGGCATGCTAAGGAAATGATTAATTATTGTTGTAAATGCATTAAGCCGACATGTTCAATCAGTTATTGCATCGGATATTATATTGTTTGTAAATTTTTTTTATTGTAATATCTTGTAGAGTCGACCTACTAAAATTGGTCTTAGGTTATGGTATAACTGTAAGATCTTAATTGTAAGATTGGATGTGGAATGCGAAAAAGATTTGTGTGAAGGTATATGTGAGATTAAGTAGAGCTATACATGAAGACATCATTTGAAGGTGAAGTTAGGTTTTTGTGAAAGCATATCAGCATTACACCGGTACTGAATCCACCATATGAAGATGCTATTTTGTGCAGTACATTCTTATTGGATTTAACCATCCAACTATAGTTAGTGTGACTCCCATTTTGTGATTGAGCAGTGAGCTCTAGGTTGTTGGCCTTTCTACATGTGCAGACCCCATTTATGTACACTTACTATCTGTAGTAGTATCATCTGATTGTGGGTAAGGTTTCCCACTGTGGTTTTTCCCTTTACAGGGTTTCCACGTACAAATATTGGTGCCATGTGTTGTGGATGACTTTGTGTTTATGTTTCATGCATTAATCTTTACCGGTATAGCTATTAACTGTTAAAACTGTTTATCGGCATACTTAACTGGTTTACCGGTATTAAGCATTTAGTTGGTTAAGTTGTTTTTGGTTTGAAAGTTGTTGACAATTGATTCACCCCCCCCCCCCTCTCAATTGTCTCTAGAACCCAACATACTATCCTTATTGGTGAAACCCTAGTTTTTTTCCACCATTACAAAAACTATATTGGAAACCCATTCTAGATAATCAATGGGGCATATGTAAACCCACAACAAGGAGTTTTTGTAATTTATCTTTCACAAGTAGCGCTATTTGTGGATGCATTTTTCTTAACTTCTATTTTATTGGTTTTGCATTAGGATATATTGCAAGATAATGGACCACTAATTTTGGATTAGTTCATGGCATATTTACATGTGAATCTATTTGACATTTCCATAAGGTCTTGAACATAATTCTAAAATTTCATGCATTTAGTTGTGTCAAGTCCTTTGATGCAATGGTATTTCAAATATTCATCTTATTTATACCATATAGATTTTGGTTGGTTCTCATCAAATGGATTAATTATTGGATACTTAATCATGCTTACTTGGACTAGTTTTCGAAAGACAACCTTCATGGTTTCTCCTAAGGGGGTGTATTTATGATTAGGTTTGTTGTTTTGTTGAGGTTGTCCTTGTGGTATAATGATGTTATTTTTATTTTTTTGTTGGTTTGGATTTTTTTGGGCTAAGGATGGTGTTTGAAAAGTTTGTAAATGTTTGGCATCAATTATTTATTCTCAACCCAAAAATATTTATTTTCATTTTACATTTTGATTATGCCTTTAACAATGAGTTCTTTTTAGATAGTTATTCCTTTTTCTTTGATTTCATTGAAGTTTTTAGCACATTTCATTTGCAAGTGAAGACCATTTCGGAGTTCAAATTTTGGACAAATATTATCATGAATTGTTTTTTAGGAATTTCCCAAAGAAATTTACGAGCAAGGTGTCTCCATCTTTGTACAATATTAGTGAAGTTTTTCACATTTATTTGTTTAGTGTTGCACAAATATATCATGGAGAATTCATGTTCAATGTTATAGGAGAAATATGCAATAAATTTTCCAACCAAGTCTTTAAATGTGGGGATAGATTTGTGAAGGAGATGGATGAACCAATCCAATGCTTAAAATCCTAAGCTTCTAGGAAATAATTTATTTAAGTAGACATCACTATAAGAGGATTTTTGACATGCTGGGTAGATTTTTTTGTCATGTTCCTTGGGGTATCATTTTCCTTCATATTTGTCAAATTTGGGTATTTCAAACTTTTGAGAAGGCATCATGGTGATTGGTTTTTCGAATGGATAGGGACATGTGACCTCAAAGGAATAGCTATTCTTTAGGTGTCATGTTTGTAGGTTTTAGAGCATATTTCTCATATCATTCAATTCTTAAGGAAGATTTGGTGTTGAAATATTGTACATGTTTGGTTATGGATGGGTATGTATGTTGAATGTTGGATGTTTTGATTTGAAAGGTTGTGGATGTAAGTAGAGGTTTGTTTTGAGGATAAGGGGTTTATGTGTTGATAGGATGTTTGTGGTGATGTGTCTGTGTGGGTTGGGTTTGAAGTACATATAGTACTTATGGTTCAGAGAGGGGTTTGTGCTATGAAGTTGGTTGTGTTATTTGAGGGTGTAGATGGTATAGTTAGATGAGTACTTGTATGTGTGGTGTTTGATGGTATGAAATTGTGTAAGGAGGTGTTGGGTCTTGGAGTATGTTGGACTATGTTTTCTAAGGATTGAAATGATTGGTCAAGGTTGTTAGATGGTTGTCCCATGTTAGGTGTGTTTGTGAGTTGTGACATATTGACACCTTGTGGAATTTAAGGCCTATTTTGGATGAGTTGCAACCAAAGACTATCTTGGTAACCTTTATGAGCTTGTCTATCATTTCTTGATTGTACTGGTCTTGCATGAATGTGTTTAATGCAGGGGAAACTTTCGGTTGGTCTACTAAAGAGTGTTGTACATGTGGTGATTATAGTTGGTTTGTTGTTGTTAGGATTAATGATAGTCCCAAAGATACTAAGAGGGGGGTGGGGTGAATCAATATCTAACTGGTTAACTAAATATTTGACCTTATTAAGTATTTTGCATTCCAAAATAGTGTACTGATAAACAAGAACTAATGCAGTAAATAGAAACAATAAAGACAACATAGAAAACACACCATAACACAAGATGTTTAACAAGGAAACCCGGTGTGGTAAAAACCTTGGTGATATTTGTGACCCACAATATTCACTCACTGGAAAATGAATGGATATTACTTACAATAGGGGCCTGCACATGCAGGAAGGCCAACTGCCTAGAGCTCACTGCTCAATCTACAAAATGGAAGTCTCACTGACTTACAAAATGGATTATGAGAATCCAATATAATATACTACTACAATTCAGCATCTGCTATGCCAGGTTCAGTACTGGTTTAAGCTCATACTATAACCATAAACCTTATACAAAATCTACCCTTATTATTTGCTCATTCTTCTCCTCTATCATCTATCATATGTCCATCATTACAAAATGATTTACAAGATCTCATACATATATGAGTCTATTACAATATGCCATGTTGGCTTTACAAAAAGATATTTACAATTAAATACAATAAACAAAAGTTTATTCATATCGGCTGGGGTGTCGGTATACATTGTTGTCGCTGCCGATGAAGTGTCTACTGGTGTCTTTACCAAATGGATGTTGGGTGGTTTTCTAAAGGTTATCGGTAGGTTGCCATCAATGACAACACCATCATTTCTCACTAGAGTTTAGAATTCCAACAATCTACCCCTTTGGCATTGATAGCAACACTCATGAGAAAAATCCTAAAATCTATTCCAAAAATGAAGCCCAAGATTTTACCAAAAATGTGTGCTCCCCTTGAGCAGATGATCTCCTCTGATTAGCCATTTTTCTCTATCCACTACTCCCCCTTTGACATCAATGACAAAGGTTGTCAAAAATTGTCAATGAGTGTAGAATTTTCACCTTGAAGTTTGTAACTGGTTGGTTACAATCTAAAATAGGTCGGCCAAATCCAAGTTTAAACTTTGTATGAATCTGTTGTTGTCCTTCATGGTTACCTCAGTTCTTTGGACTGTACTGGTGAGATGATGCATATGATCCTCCGGTGACTTTTGCCCTTGAATTAATGCCTCAGAGATCTCTTTCCTCAGAGAGATAAGGTTGTCTAATTTAGGACTGATTTTTTGCTTAAGCGCTTTGGCATTTGCCTTGATCCTTTCTTTCTCTTTCTCCAATTTCTCCATCTTTTCCTCAAATATTTCTTTCTCTTGCTCAATAACTGATATAGGTTTAGATGAACCAATGATATTATCAGCTATATCATCTATCTCCTTTTGTACTATGCTTAATTTCTTTTCAATATCCTGTGTTAATAGATGTGGCTTGCATGTGTCCTTGTACTCCAAAGTTGTTTTATTCAATGTCGGTAGAAGTGTGTTAATGTGTTCTGTGCACTTCTTTATTGTTTCCTCAAATAATTTTTCTTTTTCCTTTTCCATTTTCTCTTTGAATGTTTCCTCATTTATTTGGTCAACTATTAAAATATTTCCAGCAATGAATTTAGACAATTAGTCTAACTATCCTAAAGAATCCTTTACTTGATCTAAATTGCATTTTGGTGCAATCATCTTAAGAATAGGAATAGTTTCATCACTTGCCTTATAGGACAATGCATTACAATCCGTTATCTTCTTTATTGAGTCTAGAAGTACCTCTATCACATTTGTAGATCTGAATTCGCTTAGTGAAGTACCAGATGTCTGACCAACTACCTTTACTATCTCGGTGCTTGCAATACTAGCAACTAATTTGCTTGAATCAACCTCTGGTGGATTAGTTTGAGTTTGTGTTTCAGCTAGCAATGGTTTGGGTTTCTCAGTGATTATTGTTTGTACTGTCTCAATGTGTACCTGTGTATCTATCGGTTTCTCTGTTGGTTTATCAGTGTTATCAGCCATCGATATCTCTATGTTATCAATTGTCGATATCTCTATCTCTGTCAGTTTTATTGTGCCAGCATCTACACTACCAGTATTTGTTTCACTGTCCAAAGGTTTCTCTGTATGCACTGTTTTCTCTTCTTGTATTTCAACCTCAATATTTTCTGTTGGTTGCTCTGCAATGTTTTCAATGTTAGCAATATTATTTTTCACCTCAGTCCTATCCTTGTCCACTATAATGTTCACTTCCTGAGTATCAATGTTCATGGTGAATAAAATTTCTAACTCAAGGTTAGTGTCCTCATGTGTTGTGTCAACATTTTCAGTAGCCGGTATATCCTCAGTATTTACCAATGTAGTAACAAAAGGTGGTGGTAGGTTGTCAGTTACTTTTATGTTTGGTAATCCACCAACTTTAACTTTTCCTTTTTCTTTATCCTTTATTATTTGCCAGCGAAGTCTTGCTTCTACAAAATTTTGCAATTTGTCCAATCTTGTTACAAGCATAACAAGTCACGTTATTCTTTTGAATAGCCTTTCCATATCCTATGCCAGTTTGTGTTCCCCATTGATTAGATAAGTGCCCAAATCTTCTACAAACATAACATCTTACATTCATTCTATAGTTTTCTGAATTATGACCAACTTTGTTGCATTTGGAACATTGATCAGTGGGTGCATTAATGTTTTGATTGTTTCTAGATCTACACTAATTTTCTCTATGACCATACTTGTTACAGTTAAAGCATTTCCCATTAAATTTGTAAGCATTAGGTTGTCTTACCGGTTTACTGTGATCATGATTGTTTGCACTACCGGAACTTTCTCCAACTTCAAATCCAAGTCCATTAGTATCTCCATTAGGTTTCTGACTTTTCAGCATATCATCAAGTTGTGAACTTTTCTTGAATTTCTCCTTATGTTGATTTGCAATAGCCAACTCATTTTCCAGAATTCCCATTTGTCTCATAAGTTTAGTTTTATCATGATGCATGTGAATCAAATCTATCTCCAACATATCATTTTCATGACTAAGTCTCCAACATATCATTTTCATGACTGAGTCTTAGATTTTCATTTCTAGCATCATTGAGTCTCCTAGTCAAGTCATCTTCATTCTTCTTTCTATCTTCAATGTCTTTACAAAATCTCATAGTCATGTTTTCTTGCCTCATCTTGTTCATAGGTTCATTAAGAGTTTCCTTTTCTTCATCATCACTCCACATCTTCTTATGAAGTTCTTTTCTCTTATTTCTAGCAATAGTAAGATTCTCCTGAAGTCCTTGAATGAATTTCTATGCAGTCCTCAGATCATCTTCAAGTTTGATATTCTTCAACTTCTTTGAATCATAGTCTACAAGAGCTCCTTCTAATTGCTTTCTTAAGTTCTCCATCTGTACCGGTGTCAAAATATTCCTCAAGCTATTAGACTTTTGAAAATAGAGGACCAAGCTCTGATACCAATTGTTAGGATTAATGATAGTCCCAACGATACTGAGCGAGGGGGGGGGATCAATATCTAACTGGTTAATAGAATATTTGACCTTATTAAGTATTTTGCATTCCAAAACAGTGTACCGGTAAACAAGAATTAATGCAATAAATAGGAACAATAAGATAGCATAGAAAACACACCATAACACAAGATGTTTAACGAGGAAACCCGGTGTGGGAAAAATCTTGGTGGGATTTGTGACCCACAATATTCACTCACTGGCCAATGAATGGATATTACTTACAAGAGGGTCTTGCACATGCAGGAAGGCCAACCGCCTAGAGCTCACTGCTCAATCTACAAAATGAAAGTCTCACTGACTTACAAAATGGATTATGAGAAACCAATATAATGTACTGCTACAATTCAACATCTGCTATGCCAAGTTCAATACCAGTTTAAGCTCATACTATAACCATAAACCTTATACAAAATCTGCCCTTATTATTCGCTCATTCTTCTCCTCTATCATCTATCATATGTCCATCATTACAAAATGATTTACAAGATCTCATACATATATGAGTCTATTAAAATATTCCATGTCGGCTTTACAAAAAGATATTTACAATTAAATACAATAAACAAAAGTTTATTCCTGTCAGCTGGGGTGTCGGTATACATTGTTCTTGCTGACGGTGAAGTGTCTGTCGGTGACGGTGCCTGTCGGTGTCTTTACCAGATGAATGTTGGGTGGTTGCCTAAAGGTTACTGATAGGCTGCCATCAATGACAACACCATCATTTCTCACTAGAGTGTAGAATGCCAACAGTTGTATCATTTATTTTAGGTGTTCCCCAAGGAAGTTCAGTTCAGTTTGATTCTATAAAACTTTTTGTATTGGGCGCTTGTGTATACCATACAAAGCTTATCCTAATCTGCTTGATTGGAAGTTGATTTTATGATATTAAAGATGTATGTGGGAAGTTTGAAAGGTCGAGGTGAAGCTTGATGTTGATGTTGGAAGTTTAAAAGTTGGAAAGGTTTATGCTATGACTTTGGAAAAAGTTTATGTGGGAAGTTGATGTAATTTTGGAAAGTGAATGCTTATGACATAGATGTTTGGACATAGGAAAATTGTTATGAGGATAATTGGATCATGGAATTGATTTTTTATTTGTTTGTATTTTTGGATTTTTGATGGACAAAAGTCAAAATAAGCTAGAGAGTATCTAGATCCTTAACATGATGTTGTTTTTATAATTTTATCCTTTCTTACTTGAGATAGGCAAGTTACCAAGCAAGATTGAATAAGGATATTTGGATCTCACTGACAAAAAAAAATTCAAATTCCTAATCTAATTTGTCCAAATTTGATGAGGGATAACTAAATATAGTTCTTAATATAGGAAATTTCTTACGAACTACAAAAGTTAAGGATGAGACGGATTGCAGATCTAAACAAGATTTTGCTAATTTTGACCTTGTTGGATTTGGTTTTTGTGATTTTTGTTAATGGAGGTTGATAGTTTATGGATTATTTATTTTGCTATGTCCAAGGTGAAGGTTATGGTTGGGATGGTGAAGATGGATTTTTTCCTATGAAGTTGGTTTTATATGGATGGTGAGGATACGACTATGGATGACAATATTTTGGGTAGGATTATTGTTAAAGGTAATGGGAATGGATGGAAAGTATTGGTTAAGCAAGGGGCACCTTAGTTTGTTATAGTTAGGCCTTATGGGTTGTTTGGATTTTTGGAATCTATTTTTTTGTTTTCAAACCTTAGTGCAAAACAATAAAGGTGTGGAAACATAGGTCAAAGGAATTGATGCATGACAAAGGTGCCAATGGACAAGGTGAATGTGTTGATATGTCAACAACGTGGACGCATAGTAAGAGGTGCTAAATAAACTCAAAAACACTAATGGATAGGTCAGATGTGCTAAATGGATCAACTATACTAATTAACAAGTCAAAGGTACTAAAATAAAATCAAAAGCATTGAGTGATAGGGAAAGGCACTAGATAAAGAACCTAGTTTATGTTTTGAGATTTGACAAGAGATTTCCACACAAAAAAAAAGATAAAGTGACTAACATGACTTTTGTAAAATGGTGTAAGGCTGAATGGCTTTTACTAGTTTATCACATGAAGACACGTCAAAAACTTTGTGCAATCCTAAAATTAATCAAGTAGATGTGTTTATCCTTGTGGACTCACAAGGCTAACATCCTTCCCCACATTAGTAGAATGGTGACACCCATCCGCTTAGTGTCATGTTACCACATATATGGATAGATAGGGAATATAAGGTCATGTACACTTTTACACCCATTACCTTGAAGGACTAGCCTTGACAAAAGTTAGCTATATCCCATCATGCAAAGACACAATGTGAGAACTTTCCCTTCACGACAATATTGCACCACAAGGAAAAATAGTTCAAAGTTCTTAATATAGGTTTTACAAGTTCTCTATGGGTGTCCTCTAAATACACAAAGTATGTGAAACACAATCATGAAAACTAATCCATCACAAGTGTGGGTCAAGAACCTTAGTTAATCCACTCATATCAATCATGCACCACTATCTTGGTATATAACCCAAGCTTTGAGATTTCACTAGACACGATGTGACTAGATTGTGATAAAACTTTCATTCTCACCCCTTTTTATACCTTGTCAATAACACATGGTTGAAGTCATCCCTTAGGGTGATTAAATCCCCAAGGACTCATAATGCTAGAGAAAACACTAGGTATTTTTTATCACCCAAGTTCACACAAAGCATAAGGGGAGTGCATAAACACAAAACTAGTGAGCCTCAAGACTTAATCTAATACAAAAATAAAAATTTGTAAGGCTTTTGATCAACCAAGGTTTTAGGAAGCATAATGGGAGAGAAAACACATATTACAAACTCTCCAAACATGGAAAGCAATTAATTTACCAACTATTCCAACTTTAATGTGCAACTAAACTAGTTAAAATAGAAAGCTTCAACAAGCAAAAATCTACACCAAGTTAGTAGTTGCAAAATAAATCATTTGACAAGCATTAAATATCTACACCATTTTGAATTAGTCCAACAAAAAAAGTTACCTTGAAAAATATGAAATGAAAAATAAAAAATATAAAGAAACAAGAAAATGCATTGAAATGTAGGAAAAATATGTTGATCTCAACAAAGGCACTAAAACAAAGTTCAGAATCACAACAAAGACAGATTCATTGAAGTGCATAGACAAATGTGCTAATGCAACAAATTTTCTACGGTGTGCATACAAAAACACTAAAAAAATAGAATAGCCATGCCTATCATAGATGCACTAATCAAAAGATGCAAAAGCATTGCTAGGTCAAATGTGTTGATTTGTAGGACAAAAGCACTAATTTGAGAGCCCTACAAACAAGCATAGCTTTTCCCACAAAAAAAAGGATTAGGAAAATAGAGAGAATAAAAAAATAAATTAAAAATAGAGGCAAGGAAACAAAAATAAGAAAAATATTTCAAAGAGAAAAGTTCAACTAGCCAAAATAGAGAAAAACAACAAAAGCTGGTAAATCAAGTCAAGTTGCAAAGGCACTAAAGTGCAGGATTGAAGCACTATTACGAAGTAGAGAAATGTTAATCCAAAATAAAAAATTCTGATCCATAGGAAATAGTGCTAATATGTAGGATAAAAGCGTTAATTTGTTCATACAATGACGAACTTCAACAAAAAGCTTCAATGGAGGTTAGTAGATAGGGACATGGGTCTCATCGAGCATGCCAAAATGTAGGAGAGAAAATGAGAAAGATAAAATGCAATGATAATGAAATTAAACATAATATAAAATTGAACTCTTATACCTTCTCCCTCCATGATTGAGCCAAATTGAAGCCCCCTTCTCATTTAATTTTCTCTTGACTCAACTCGATGTGGATTTCTCTCCAAGTAGCATTACCTTAAATAATATCTAATAAAAACACTAGCATAAGGATGGCATAAATTCAAGTGATGATGGATGAAGGAGGAAGGCTCCAATTTATAGATTTTTGAATGAATCAATGGAGGATCAAGATCTTACTATGAAATGGATGGCTTAACCTTCTTCAACAAGTATCACAAGGTAGAGGCATGTGAAAATGACACTTGGTATGAGGAAGAGAGAAATGTTCAGAATAGGTGCCTCAAACTCACTGGTTTAAATCTCGGATAGATGGCATTTTGTTCTTGTAGTGAGCAGTTAGGTGTGGATAACATTCATGTTATTGACAAGCAGCTAATAACCTTTGTGTTATTGACAAAGAATTTTATAACCCTCGTGTTCTATACACACTCAGAGAAGTAGTGTTCAAAGCATTGCGAGATAGGAGGGAAGAGAAACTTAGTCTTTCTTGTTTAACCCCATAGCATGACAAATAGGGTCACAAGATAGTGGGAAGAAGGAGACTAGTTCTCCCTCTAACCACCCCACGAGACTCTAAGGATTCAGTAAGAGGACTTGCGGGATAGTAGAAGATGGACAACTTTGTCTTCCCCCCCACCCCACGAGGGTTGTCTCGAGAACACAAGTGTAGTATAGGATAAAGTCCAAGGGAGAACAGTGGTCAGACAATGGTGCTATGGGATAATGAAAAAGTAAGGAGGTTTTATTTGCCCATCATCCTGCAAGCAATCCAAGGGTTCTCAAGGAGCATTGTGGGTTATCTAAGGAGCAAGGAGACTTTCTCATCCCACCATCCTGCAACGATGTAAAAGTGACTTCGGCAACAAGTCAAGCCAAAAGAAAAAGAGATGGGAACCATAGCTGAATGTGAAACAACTTGCCGAGTTGTTTGTTGTTGATAGGTTCATGTTGGAATGACTCAGAGGATTCGGTGAAGAATACTCTATATTATTCTACGATTTGAAGTTCGACAGTTGAAATCGATAAAGAGGAAATAGAAACGAACCATTCCTGGAGCAGAGATATAATCATCTGAAAAAACAATTGTAAAAGAGGGAAGTGTGAGAAGTCTGGAAGACTTGCTGTAGAAACATTTGTAATTGAGGTCAGAGAGATGATTGCCTTGTAGACCAGAAGTTGGTAAAGACTAATTTCAAATGGTCGGACGCTGAGGGAAATAGTTGGAGGTTGATGAGTGGTTGGTTTGTGTTAGATGCCAAATTGCAAAACTATTGTTCCTATTGCTTGTGTGGTGCGCGGGTTGAATTATATATATAGGTTGAATGATGTCAAAACAAAGATTGTGTAATATACATGGGAGAGCTTAATCTGCACCTTGTATGTAATAAACATTTTATTATAATACAAGAAATTAGCTTTGGTGGTGCATTTTTTACCCATAAGGGTTTTCCCACGTAAATTTAAAGTCACCTCTACTCCTCTCTTCTTTGAATTTAACACTATGGAAGATGTTTCCATGTTGTGTTTTCCTTACAAGTGGTATCAGATTTTGGTTAGTGTGTTACCTTTCTAGGTAGGACGAGTTGTTTGTGTTAATTATGTTGTGGGAGTTTTGCAGAAGAACTTGTTTTTCTATGAAATTGCAGATTGAGATGGTGAGCACATCAAGAAGAGTAGAAATTGAGAATTTCAATGGTAGAAACTATGATTTATGGAAACTCAAGATGATAGATCTATTGGTGGACAGAGACCTTTGGGTTGCAGTGTCTTGAGGTAAACCATCAAGCATGAAACAAGAATATTGGGATCTAACAGACAAGAAAGCCAAAGGGCTGATAAGACTCTATCTTGTAGATTTTGTTATGTTGAATGTTCATGAGGAGAAGATGATAGCTACTCCATGGAAGAATCTTGGTGATATTTATTAGGAAAAGTCTCTGGTGAACAAGTTATTCCTGAGGAAAAATTTATACTCCTTGAAGATGGAAAAAGGTACACTTGTAGTAGATCATCTTAATACTTTCAACATGATTGTTGCACAGTTAATTTATGTGGGTGTAATAGTCAATGATGAGGATCGTTGTATGCTTTTTTTATGTTCCTTGCCTAACACATGGGATCATATTGTGATGGCCATTGGAAGTACAACAACCACTATAAAAATGGAAGATGTGGTTGCTTCATTGTTGTTAGAGGAAGCGTGAAGGAAATCTTCTGAAATGGTCAAATAAGATCTGACTATGATGGGTAGAACAAAGGAAAAAGACAAGCAGAAGGACGAGAGGTCCAAATCCAAATCACAAGGGAGATTAAATTCTCTGAGAAAAAATTCCAAGGTGAGGTGCTAGAATTGTGGGTAGACTATCCATATCTGAAAGGATTGTGAAGAGAAGGGAAAGAAGAACGCTTCTGGCACTGATTCTTCTCAGAGTGATGCTAGTGCCTACAATGCTACCTTGGCAACCTAACATCTCAATAATGATGGTCCAATGTTACATTTTGGAGCTTATCATGGATTGATTATGAAGGTGCTCTAGAATACCAAGAGACTTGTGGTTCTACTAAAGAGCTATTTTCTAGGTTTTTAATGGATGAGATAGTTGTAGTTCTACATGGATTCTATGTGCATGATGAGAGGAGGTGAAATGATTTCTCTGCATGGGGATGTTGATAGTGATTAGTCACTCAACATTTCTTTGGTAGTGCTTGATGGATTTCTAGACTATGGTGCTCAATGTAGACATGACTAACAAATTGGATTTGTGTTCTATCTAGTTTTTAAGTCATAATTCTTTGCATGAATATTATCTTTGAGATCTCATTTTTCATGTAACTAATGTGATAGTGAGTGTGTGTGTAGCTAATTGGATCTACGAGTTATGCAGTTGTGTGGGATGATTGTTAATCTTAGAGGATCCAGTTAATACTGAGAGGGGGGGTGAATCAATATTAACAACAATTTGAAATCAGAAACTTAGATTCATAAAACTTTCACCAAATCAAACATAGACCAACACTAGAGTCATTTACCAATACCTGTATCTGCTGATAAACATCTACTAAACTGATATATAAATGTTGCACATTAAGTGTTCATTAACCATGTATAAACTGAAAGTAAAGCATAACATAACATGAAAAACATTCACCACATGAACACCATAATTTTAACATGGAAACCCAAATAGGGAAAAATTATAGTGGGAATTGGTACCCACAAGAAATTTGCACTCTTTCAAAATTTGCCTTGTTAGGAGCCTAGCCTAGTTAGGAGTAGACCCTGTTAGGAGTCACCCGATTAAGGGATTTACCTCAGCTCTGTTAGGAGCTTTGATCTATTGGGATCAACCTCGCAAGAGGATTTAGAACTCAGATGTTGAGTCACCCTGTTAGGGGATTTATAATGTGAGGCCTATTAGGACCTACTCAGTTAAGGGATTTTATCTGTTGCAATTGTTAGGGAACAACAATGAATGGTCTATGTATAGCACTCAACTGCTTGCTTGATAAGATTCAATTAAGCTCTAAGTCTGTAACACTCTAGCAGATCTTCTCACACTCTAGTTCGGCTTCACACACTTCTCAAAATCACTGACACAACAAACATCAACTATACCGACCTCAATAACCTTTACAACTTAATTGGTTACAAAACCCTAAGACTTACAACATAGATCATCGCAAATATTTACAACTCATTAAAGATAATCATATGGATCATTACAATCATTTACAAATCAACATCAACTATTGAGTAATTGTAACTCATCACAACAACTCGATCCAATACAAAGTCAAACCCTTAGCACATTCTGCTAAGCACTTTACATATTCCCAAGAAATTCCATCTTGATTATGCCAAAAAATAATTCAAACACTTCACAGAGGTAGTGCCACATCATCACCAACATGTGAACTTGATGTAGATCACCTCCAAACCAAAAATCATTACTGGTTAAGAGAATTCTTTACCGGTCCTTAAACCCTTCTTACACCATAGCAAAAACTCAACAGAAATTATAAACATAACTTATCGTTGTCACAACATGATGTGGTTTCGGTCAGATACATGTTACAATGATAAAAACTCACATTTAAAACTGCAAAGCCTCAATCATTACCAACTGCTAGATCCATTCAAAATATTTCCTTGTTTATCAGTTAAGGTCCTAATTTCTAGTTTCTTAATTATTTACTGGTAAGCTCTCTCCTATAGACCAAAAATATTTAGATGACACAATACAACATAAGTAAATATCAGTAGACATGCATAAACATTAGTTGCCATCAATGACAACACAAATAACTGATCAAAGTCATCCAACATGCAATCCCAATCTCTTCATCATAATGTCATCACAAACAGTCTTTTATCGGTTCAGTCATTATTCTCCATCTGCATCAATTATGCCAATCATGCCAACATTCTTTCCCTTTGGCATTGATGGCAACACTAAACATCAACGTAATCAACTCATACTTCTCTACTCTATTCTGGACCTTCTCTACAACTCTTCTCTTCTCTATTGTACCTGATCTGTCAGTCATCTATCAGTTACACTTTATCTTCATTCCTTCTCCCATGACTGATCATATTTCTTCTCCCCCTTTGACAACAATGCCAAAGGTGCATAAGCATCACCGATCATCAAATCTATTGCAGCTATCTTCAACATGTCTGCAAACTCATCTAAGTCGTTCCCCTTGCAGAGTAGCCTGCATCTCATCAATCGAAAGTGCAGAATAGTCATTAAGCCCACTGGATTGGTGCATCTCATGCATCCTAGTTCTTCATGTGTAGGGGTCTGACCCCTAATTTACCTCTGAGATACTCAAAGGTTGTCTTCGGCAATGGTTTAGTGAAAATGTCTGCTAGCTACTCTTTGCTTGTCACATACTTCATTCTGACTTGTTTTTCCTATACTCTTTCCCTTAGAAAATGATATTTCAATTCTATGTGCTTTGTTCTTGCATGTAACACAAGATTTTTTAAAATATTAATTGCACTAGTATTGTCATAGTAAATAGTTACCTATTCAGACATATCAAAATTGAATCCTTCAAGCACGTGTCTCATCCAAATTGCCCATGTGCAATTCATTGATGCTGCAACATACTCTGCCTCTATTGTTGACTGAGAAACACAAGTTTGCTTCTTACTTGTCCAAGAAACCAATCTGCCTCCAAGAAGAAAAGCTCCACCAGTAGTGCTTTTCTGGTCATCAACATTGCCTGCCCAATCTACATCAGTAAACACATTCAAAGAAAAAAATCCTTTATAAGGATACCATAAGCCATAATCTATTGTGCCTTTTAGGTACCAGAATATCCTTTTCACCACTACCGAGTGAATCTCCTTGGGATCCTTTGAAATCTAGCAACCAATCCAGCAACATGTGCAATATCAGGTCTTATATGAACAACATAATGCAATTTACCAATCATAGACTTGAATTATTTCTCTTCAACAAATGGTGAATCATCTTGTTTAGACAACTTGCAGTATGTCACCATCAGAGTACCAACCAGTTTACAATCCTTCATGCCAATTTTTTTCAACACCTCTTTAACATACTTACTCTGATAGATAAATATTTCACCATCTAATTGCTGGGCCTGCAACCCAATGAAAAATTTAATTTCACCTATAAGAGACATCTCAAATTCTTTCTTCATCTCCTCAGCAAAATCCATGCATAAATAATCATTACCACCAAAAATTATGTCATCTACAAATACTTCAACTATCAATACTTTATCTACATCAGTCTTTAGATATATGTTATTGTTCTCACTGGTGCATTGGAAACCTATCTTGATTAGATGTGCATGCAATCTTTCAAACCATTCTCTCGGTGCCTGCTTCAATCCATACAATTCCTTATGTAACTTGCAAACCATATCTTTATCTTCAGACAAAGCAAAACCATCTGGTTGTTCTATGTACACTTCTTCCTCAAGGATGTCATTAAGAAAAGTTGATTTAACATCCATTTGATAGACTTTAAATCCTTTAAATATATCATAAGCAAGTAACATTATTACTCCTTCCAATCTCACCACCGGTACAAAGGTTTCACCATAATCTTCTCCTTCTTCTTGTGCATAGCCTTTGCAAACCAACCTTGCTTTATTTCTCACAACCTTGGCTTCTTCATTTAACTTATTTCTAAAGACCCATTTAGTGCCAATCACATTCTTGTCTTCTGGTCTAGGAACAAGTGTCCATGTTTTGTTCTTCTCTATTTGATCCAATTCTTCATACATTGCATTAATCCAGCCATCATCCTTTAATGTCTCCCTTACTGTTTTAGGCTCAATAGTAGAAATCAGACAGGAATTTCCTCTAATTTTTTTCCTTGTTTGTACACTAGCATTTTTATCTCCAATTTTTTGTTCTTCAGAGTGATTTAGCCTAACATACCTTGGAATAACTGGTTCTGGTGTTGTTCTTCTTGCTTCATGTTCTTCATCGCTTTCTACATTTACCGCTTGAGCACCTATTTCTGCAACATTTTTCTCATCATCCTTCTACACTTTCGGTTCTATAAACACAAGTCTTTCTTCATCTTTCTCAGGCTCAGATCCATTGGTCTCACTAGATTTCTTAGAGAGTTCATCTATCTTCACATTAGCACTCTCAATGATCTTCTTAGTTCTCTTGTTATAACATTTAAATGCCTTACTCTTTGTAGAGTAACCAAGAAAAATACCTTCATCACACTTAGCATCAAACTTTTCAGTGTAATCATCTCTCTTAATAAAACATTTACTCCCAAATTTTTTGAAATAATTTACACTAGGAGTCTTTCCATGCCATAATTCATAAGGTCTTTTGTTGTTACCTTTTTTGACAAGTACCCAGTTCAAAGTATAAACAACAGTGCTAACTACTTCTCTCCAAAACATCTTCGGTACTTCAACTTGAATCATCATGGTTCTAGCAGCTTCCATAACTATTCTATTCATTCTCTCTACAATCCCATTCTATTGTGGAGTTCTAGGAGCTGGCATCTGCCTCTTAATTCCTTGTTCATCATAGAACTTCACAAACTCATTAGAAGTAAATTCACCTCCCCGATTAGATCTCAAACATTTTAGATTCTTCTTTGTATCTTTCTCAACTAAAGCTTTAAATGCTTTAAATTTACTGAATGCCTTATACTTTTCTCTTACAAACATTACCCACATCATCTTGGAAAAATCATCAGTAAAGATCATAAAATACTTATCACCAAAATAGCTCTTAGTTCTCATAGGACCACAAATATTAGTATGAACCAAATCAAGAATATTCTCTGAAGAGAAAGAGAAAGACTTACTCTTACAAGATACAGAGATCATCTTACCCATGTGACAGTCCTTGCATAACACATTGTCCAGTCTCACAAGTTGGGGAAAACCTCTCAGAATACTTGACTTACTAATTTAATCAAATTGTCAAAATTCACATGACAAAATCTCTTGTGCCACAACCAACTGTCTTCAATCTTTTCCACCAAACAATTATTCACATTAGTATTCAGATGAAATATATTACCTCTAGTCTACTTTCCAGTAACAATGAATTCTCCATTGTTTCCAAGAATCTTGTGGACTCCACTTTTGAATTCAAGTAGATACCCCTTATCATTAAGTTGTCCAACACTCAAGAGGTTATGTTTTAGCGCATCAACCCAAAAGACATCATCTGCATTACTCTTCCTATTTAATGAAATTGATCCTTTACCTTTAACCATGCAGGGAGAGTTATTACCAAACCTTACAACACCTCCATCAAACTCTTCAAGGGATAATAACTTACTATTGGCATTGTGTTGTCATTGATGTCAACCGGTATAGGATGACTACCGGTATAAGAGATGTATGTGCAACACTATCATGGATGAGTACAGGTTGAGATATCTTTGATATCACCTTATGTTGCAAAATACTGGTAAGGTAAGGGAGAGAATGTCATTCAAATGAATGACCATAGGAGTCACCAATACACTAGTGTTTGACTTGTGCAGATAAAATGTATAGGTTACCGGTACAATGTATCACCGGTAAGGAGAGGATGTCAACTCGTAAGTGATGTGTTGACAGTGAGTAGCTGCCAACCAGCAAGCTTATGACCAGTGTACAAGCAGGATGAGAAAGGTACTTGAGCTATTGTTTGTGATGAAGAGGTAGAATGTTACCTGAATCACATCAACATAGGAGAAGAAGGATGTACAGGTCACCGGTATGTTGTGTCATTGCAAAATAGTGGGACTCCCACTAGATAGAGATGCAGTCACCATGTGAAGAGATGACTGACAGTGAGTGTACCCCAACATGATCACATGTTCATGTTTGATGATATGCTTCACAAACAGGGAAGCCACATGAGTGCATTGCAGGATGCAGATGACAAAGACTCATTACCATTGGTAAGTGGATCTTATCTCCTATTATGCATAGTGTGCATCATAGTTCTATAAAATAAGGAAGAAGAGGTAAAGGAAGGTGTTTGAAGGCTCACACTAGATCTACCAGTGAATCAAAATAATTCCTCAAGTGCATGAAATCAGAGATATGCACTAGACCAACAAAGAAGGCATTTTGAGTTGCTGGTACAGATGAAGAGTGATGGGTTTGTCACTTTGACAAACTGGTTGAGATATGGTCTGGGCTGATGAAGAAGAAGGCAAAGTGGAGTAGCTACAGAGAAAGTATGCAATCGACATACAAATGCCTTAGATGAAATCATTGAAAGGTTGATGACATGGCTACCGATGAGTATGAGAACTGGTAAGGAAGCAAAGAGGCTAGGTGATGTGCTTCTATCTGATGAGAAGGATCATCCTATGGATAGACATGTCTAGTGACCAGTTAAGGTGTTCCACTGACAGATCAGCAAAGTGAAGACATGAAGGGTAACTAGTAAAGTGTGAGATACCGGTAGGGTTAGTGAACTGGTAGAAAGAAAGGACCAGTTATGTGTTGATTATCGATGACCAAGTGTTGCTGACATAGAGATCTTTGCTGAAGTGGATATCAACATGGATGCCACATGGAACTAAAGTGGCAAGCTCGTAGAGGTTGGTGAAGTGTCATGTAGGGATAGGTGTTTCTACAGGTGTGCATTTAATATGGAGCCCATGATTTGTGGATTGGATCAGAAGAGTGAGGCTCGAGGAAGAGTGAATGATAGAGAAAGATTAGGCAGTTGTTTGCACCTGAATTGAAGCAAGGGAAATCAGATTGCAGGAGGACCTCGAGAAGGAAACATCTGAGATATTTATGGCATTTTGACAGATGCAGGTCGATATACAGGACCATGTTTGCTAAGTTTAGAATGTTGTATTGATGATGATTTTTGTAATGGATTTCTTCATGTGTTGTCATTGATGGCACATGTATACACACACATATGTTCACATTGTCATAGTCAAGTTAGTTAAGACAAATCGATACTCTCCTAAGTCTTAGTAATACAAACCAATATTATATGTATAAAGAAGTCCAATCAGTTTTGAAGGTGTCTAACCGGTATATGTAGACAACTGGTATATGCAAGAATGACAATTGGTCATGGTCAATTCTACTTGCACTAGCTTGGAGATACTTTGGAGATCATCAAAGAGGCAAATGGAGGAAAATCGGTCTATATGTTGGAAGAGGTTAACTCTTAACCAGAATCAGTGTTCTAACTGGTTTCACTAATTGTGGGATGAGTTATCACCGGTCGTGATGAGTTATCCCTAACTGGCAGATTTGGCGGCAATCTATGATCTGCTATGAAAGATTGTCCAGATACACTGCACCTAGGAAATTGTGATGAGATTCCTAAGCCAACAAGAAAATCTAATGTCTATATAATATTGTGATGAACTATTTTTATGTTCTGAGATACAAGTGATAGGTTGATGCGATTTACTGAAGGAGTTGTAGAGTATGCCAGTGATGCAGTTTTGAGTGAGAAGAAGAGGATCTATTCAAGTAAGATGTGCTACTTTTAGATCACACCACCTGTTGTTTTCTAATCACTACAACAGTCAAATCCCCTAACCGGGTAATCTCTAACAAGCTTCATTATACAAATCCTCTAACTAGGTGATTCATTAGTTTGGGTTTTGAAATCCTCTATTGAGGTTACTCCTAATAGGGTAATACCTTTAATAGGGTGTAGCTCCTAATAGAGCTTTAGGATATTTAACAGGATTCGCTCCTAGCAGAGCACTTTGTAGACCTTAACCGATCAGTTACCTATTACTGCAGATAGTTAACTTGCGAGTCCCATCTCACCGTGGATTTTTCCAATTGGGTTTTCCAAGTATAAACACTTGTGTTATGGTGGATGTTCTACTTGTTGTAGATTCTTTAATATCACTTTGGATTGCATGCATAGTTTTAAGTAAACTTGTTAACTGTCTTTGTCGGTCTGTGTTTGAAGTGGTATTTTTTTGGTTGTCACTAATTCACCCCCCCTCTCAGTGCTTTATAAGTCTATCAATTGGTATCAGAGCCTAACTTCCTTAAGGCTTAATCTCTTGGAAGGAAACCCTAAAGCCACCATGGGGGATATGAGCTATTTAGAGATAGATAGAGTGCTTGATGCAACCAGGGAAGAGCTTGAAACCCTAAGGATCAGATTTAAAAGGAGGGAGTTGACTGAGCAACTACTAGAGATCTCTGACAATAGTTCTTCAGATGAGGCCAACATTGATGCAATGCTAAAGAAGTTGAAAACCTGAATGGTGAAAAGCTAAATCTGAGGAGAGAACTTGAAACCCTAACAATCTGCATGATCCAAGAACTCAAAACAAGGAGGGAAAATGAAGACCTAATCAAAGAGAGAGATCATGAGATTGATAAGATCAAACAGGAGAATGTAGCTTTGCATGAACATTGGCATGAGGAGAAGGAAGAGAAGGAGGCTTTGCAGTTAGATCTTGAAATGGCAATGTCTCTAAGAGAGACTTTGACAAAGCACAATGAAGATCTTACCAAAGAGCTTATTGAGGCTAATGGGAAGCTTGAAAAGTTCAATAAGAGTTCTTCTATGCTAGATGAGCAGATCCAATCTCAGAGAATGAGAGGTGACACATCTAGACTAGGTTTCAATACATCTAAGAAAGTAGAATCTTTCAGTACCAAGAGCAACATGCACAAAGGTAAAACTGCTCCTAAGGCTAACAAGCCTACCGGTAAGGAAGCTTTCAAACCTATTTTCTTTATCTATCACAAACCTAGACATACTGCTAATGTGTGTAGAAGCAAACCTAATGAGAACATAGGCTATAATGCTAATGCTAGGTATGTATCTAGAAGATTTGAAGGTCATTGTTTCACATGCAACATGTATAGAGATAGATCTATTGAATGCAGATATGGAGCAAACAATATGGCACCTCACATGAATTCAAGACCTAATGGTGACTGGAGAAGGACCTATGACAACTAGGGAAACATGAATTGTCAATTGGTTCAGTCCATATAAAATGGACAAGGTAATAGATGTAATTTTCACCATTTGTAATAATTATGGACATGTGGCTATGAACTGCAGAAGGAGAACTAGAAGAGGTAATGCATGACCTTGGAGAGGATCTGGGATGGCCTGCTATCATTGTCACAAACTAGGACATATGGCAAAGTTCTATAGAACCAAGAAGAACAAACTGGTTAACCACTCTAAAGATCAGAAAGGTAAGCAGAAGGTTGATGTTGAGGGAACCAGAGAGGAGATGAACAAAATCTGGAAGAAGAAGAGTGAGGACAAGCCAGCAGAAGAATCTAACCCTTCACCCAGTGTGGAGAATCCTGCACTAGTGAACTAAGATTTTCAATAAGCCTAAGGGGAGCATAATGGTAAATCTACTTCTGGACCCCTTGAAGAGTGTTTGGTAAGATATTTTTGCATTTTGAGTTGTATTATGAGAACTCTTGATATCATTATGTATCAGTTTTTCAAAGGATTACCAATTGGTTATATACCTGTCAACATAGGTGAGTTTTTGAAGCGGTATATTAGGGTTTGTTACCCTATCGGTTGAGAAATTAATGCAATGGGTAAACTTATAAAAGAAAGTTTTACTAAGTTATTCTTACCTAATTATATTTGAAGAAGATTTTTTGAGCACCTGCAAAGCGGAAAAGAGAATTGCTAGCTGATTGTGAACGGATCGTAAATTGAATTAGATTCAAATATTTTAGAAGGTGAAACGGGTGTACATTTGAGAGATCAATCGGAAACCCTGCCAACGTGAAGGGAATATGGTATTCTTTTGTTAATCTCTCTCAAATCAAGATTATCTAGAATGGCATCATCATCTACATAAGTAGAGGGACTTATGATTATTGTTGAACCTATGGAGTCTATGGAATCAAACAAAATAGTATTATATAATGTATTGTCTCAAGTTCCTGGTGGTGTTATGATCAAAGGTGATTTATCCAGCTATATAGACTGTAAAATTGAGGATCTAGGATCACTGTCAATCTATTCTCAACTCAAATATTTGAGTGATAAAAGAGGGAAAATCAAAACCCGAGTACATTAGGGTTTATGAAAAAGGCTTTCATAATGCGACATATTTTCTTGAAGATTTTGAAGAAGAGCATGTTAGGATAATTCTTAGCCATGTGCATGGAGAGAATATGTATCTTGATAGGTCGCACACAATCACAAAGGAAGCAATTCATGCAGTGATTGGTTTTTGGCAAACCGGTGAAGTTCTAAAGCTGAGATCAATTTCTAAAGATACTGTGATTGCATTGAATCACACCACCACTGACGATCATGCATTTTCATTCAACAACATTGCAGATCAAGCAATCAAATTTGCAACTATGGTCATTGGTTATAGGATATTTTATTCCAGCAGGATGAACAGTGTGCCATCTATTGTTGTGCATGCAGCTTACAGGATGATTGCAGAGAATGCAAATTATGACTTATGCGAGGCAATGAGGAGCCAATTGATGTTGAACCTAAAATCAATCAAGAAAGACAATAGTGAAAAGTTCAATTATGGTCAACTATTGATTGGTCTATTCTTCTATTTTTTAGAATTTCCTACTAGGAATTGGTGACATTCAATGATCGAAAGACATACTGGTTACAACTCAAATAAAGAACAACATTAAGGTTGTAATGAACACATTTCCTATTGCCATGAACAAATATTTTAATGAGTTCCAAAAGAAGATGAACATGAGGTTAAGGCTACCTGAAGATTTGGTGAAACACTTTGCAAAAGACATATGTTTCACATTTACCACTGACTTTTGCCTTATGGAGGCCATTGAACCCAAGGAATAAGAGATGGAAGAAATGAGTTATGAAGTCAACTATGGCTTATTAATCGGTTATGCCAACGACCTTTTGGCATCTCCCAAGGATAAGAAAAAGAAAAGACTGGGAACTTCCCAGGAACGAGTTGCACCTACTCAACCCAGTAGTGCCAAAGAGAAGAAGAAGAAAGTTGAGCAAGAACCTTCAGTGTCCACCGGTACAAGGGTGACAAGAAGTATTCAAGTCAAAAAGGAACTGGTACCCAAAATATATGAAAATAAGCAGACAGGTTCTAGATCCCGATAAAATCTATTGGGTTTTGGGTCCCTCCAAAACCTATTGTATGGGGTTTTGGGTCCCCTCAAAACCTATTTTTCCCCTAATCAAAAATAAAGAAGAGAGGTAGACAACTCATTCTTCAAGCAGAATATGAGGATACTGACACTGAAGAGGAACCCAAGAAGATGAAATTGACTAGTAAAAAAGCCAAACCAGTAGGAGACATTTCAAAGCAAAGTACTCCTATTAATGTTTCATCATACAAGCCTATGACTGATTTTGAGAGGACATTAAAAACATTAGGGAGGAAATAGTTTGATAATGTGAAAGAATGTTTTGATTCATTTAATGAAGAACATAAACAACAAATTGTTCAAGAGGTAATCAACCACTTGTGTCAATACAATCAGTTGCCTCGGGATATTGAAAAGGATATTTCTGATTCTTTGTATTCTATTCTTGCTAATAAGTGGAAAATGGCTATAGAACAGGATCAAGAAATTATTGATAGAGTTTTCATTCAATATTTTCCTAAGTTACCTAGAGATGAATTATTAGCATTGCTTGATAATTTCAAAGGATGGTTTCATTCTAAGTCAAGGAAATTGAAGTTATTGGTTGAAAAGGTTCAATTTGTTGAGGATGATACTTACCAAATAGCTAAAAACATTCAAAGTATGCATGACCAAATCAAGAATCACAAAAATAAACCTGATCAAGCAGAGAGTGGAGCTCTACCGGAGATAGATGAGGAAGAGATTATTACATAGGATGTTGTCTATCCTATTAAGAAAAAGGATGACACAACTTCTCTACCAGTTATTTTTTTAGATGATACTGGAGAAATACAGGACACTATTGATACAACTGGTAATATCATTGAACTAGTTAAGGAACATGTACATCAACTGGACATTACTAATACACAAGAAGCAACTGAAGCACTGGTCAAAGAACCTAGTGTGGATATTTAACCGCCACCAGAAAAAGAGCACCAAGTTGAAAATCAACTGCCACCGGTTACTACAGATACACAGGAGAAACAAATAGAGGAAGAAAAAGAGAAACCAAAGAAAGAGGTTGAAGTTAAGGAAACTAAAAAGAAAAAGGATGAAGAAAAAGAGAAAACAGAGGAGAAGATAGCAGAGAAAATAGATGAAAAGGAAAAAGAAAAGGTGAAGCAACAAACTGATGAGGATGACTCAATAAGCATCAAAGGACCTATAGATGTAGATAATATGAGTGCATCTGAACTAATGGAGATTGCTTAGTGATGCAATCTAGAGCTCAAAATAAAAAGCTAAAAGAAAAGAGGAAAGAAGCAAAAACAATTCAAACTATTGTTGATATTCAGTCAAGTCTCCTACTAGAGACTGACACTGGAAATCTGTCTACCCCTATCATCAATCTTGGACAGTTGGTTGTTGATGCTTCTGACCAATTGAAATCCCTTGGAGAAGTTGCACAAACTTTATCTTAGAATAATTACTGAAAGAAGAGGGGAGAGCAATTATTGACAGATATTGATAAAGGGAAGATTGCTTTATCTCTGAATAAAGATCTTTTGACAACTATTATTGAAATTCGAGGAAGGATACTAGCCTGTACATCTAATGTTTCATTTTTCTATCTTGATTTGAAGAAGAGGCAAGAAGAGACAGAAAAGGAACTGGAGAGGATATGTACTGCTTGCATACCTTTACAAGATTCAGCCTTAGATTTTGGCAAATTAGTTGATGATTTGCAACATCAGTTAGATGTTTATGATTGTGAACAGGCTAAGAGACTTAGATCCTTGAAAGAACTAAAGAACTAGTTGAGACCTAAAGTGGACATCTTACGACGGGCATACAAGGATGTAGAAGCGGTTTTGGCGACTCCATAGATGAGAACAGTGGATGCAATGGAAGAATTTGTTGCATGAGTTATGATAACCATTGAGATCACTGAAACATTATTGGAAACATGGGATAATGATTTTACTCAGATAAAGATTATTTTTAGTGACATTTTCTTGAAAATTGCAGTGAACACTCCTTGAAAAACTCTTATATTTTTGTATATGTAGTTTTTGATGCAAATTTTGATATAATATATATGTATTTTACTTTTCAATTTGGCATTGTTGTCAAAGGGGGGGTAGAAATATGTATGTGTTGTAAAAATTTTGTATATATTCTTTAGGGGGAGTAGAAATATGTATGTACAATTTTTGTAAGCACATTTAGTTGTAAAGTTGTAAAATTTTCTAACTGTTGCCATCAATGCCAAAGGGGGAGATAGTTGTCTTGATGATGATTTTTGTAATGGATGACTTTATGTGTTGTCATTGATGGCACATGTATACACACACACATGTTCATATTGTCATAGTCATCTTAGTTAAGACAAACTAGTACTCTCATAAGTCTTAGTATTGCAAACCAGTACTATATGTATAGAGAAGGTGTCTAACCGATATATGTAGACAACTGGTATATGTAGGAATGACAATTGGTCATGGTCAAATCTACTTGCACCAGCTTGGAGATACTATGGAGATCATCAAAGAGGCAAATGGAGGACAATCAGTCTATGTGTTGGAAGAGGTTAAATCTTAACCGGAATCGGTGTTGCAACCTGTTTCATTGATTGTGTGATGAGTTGTCACTGGTCATGATGAGTTATCCCTAACCGACAGATTTGGCAGCAATCTATGATGTGTTATGAAAGATTGTCCAGGTACACTACACCTAGAAAATTGTGATGAGGTTCTTGAGCTAACATGAAATCTAATGTCTATATAATGATATTGTGATGAACTATTTTTATGTTGTGAGATACAAGTGATAAGTTGATTCGATTTACTGAAGGAGTTGCAGAGTATGTCAGTGATGCAGTTTTGAGTGAGCAGAAGAGGATCTATTCAAGCAAGATATGCTACTTTCAGATCACACCACTTGTTGTTTTCTAATCATTACAACAATCAAATCCCCTAATCGGGTAAGCTCTAACAAGCTTCATTATACAAATCCTCTAACCAGGTGATCAATTAGTTTGGGTTTTGAAATCCTCTATCAAGGTTACTCCTAACAAGGTACTACCTTTAATAGGGTATAGCTCCTAACAAAGCTTTGGGATCTTTAACAAGATTCTCTCCTAGAAGAGCACTTTGTAGACCTTAATCGGTCAGTTACCTATTACTGCAAATAGATAACTTGTGAGTCCCATCTCACCGTGGTTTTTCCATATATAAACACTTGTGTTATGGTTGATGTTCTACTTGTTGTGGATTCTTTAATATCACTTTGGATTGCATGCATAGTTTTAAGTAAACTGGTTAACTGTCTTTACCGGTCTATGTTTGAAGTGGTATTGTTTTTGTTGTCACTGATTCACCCCCCCCCTCTCAGTGCTTTATAAGTCTATCATAGAAAATGTGTATTAGAAGGCACTTTAATGGCAGTGATGTGCAGACAGTTGTCTTGGGGATCAGATTGAAGGAGATTTGATTGGATTTGGTTTCCCTCGAGGTCGAAGAAGAAACCCTAACCGCCTGAAATTTGAATTGGCTTTTGGCGGGAAAACTAGGATATAAATATGCAAGCCAAAATCATTGAAGATTTCCAGTGGATGAGGGAGTGTTGTTGCATGCATAGAATAAATCAGTCAAGTGCTCATCAAGAAGAAGTAGAAAAGACTGAGTGTGAGGAAGAAAAGGGTTGAAGTGTTCAACTGACAAGAGAGGTGCAGAACCAACAATGACCATACCAGTAGATAAGAAGTGAATAAAACTATAGAGAAGGCAGACATAGAACCAATAGAGTGTAGTATTGGTGGAGAGTAGTAGAGCAACAGAGAGAAGGGGCAATGCGATGAGAGAATCGATAGTAAACCGGGCAAAAGATCTAGCAAAGAGATTTGAAGAAGAGTTACAAAATACATTTGTAACAAGAAGATAACTTTAGTATCAAAGTATGTTTTTGTATTCACTGAGTTGTAGCTCGGTACAGGGTTGTAGCTCCTTGGGTTGGTGCCCTAAATCAGGGGTTGGTGCTTCTTGGGTTGGTTCCCTAAAATCAAGGGTTAGTGCTCCTTGGGTTGGTGCCCTAAACATTATAGTCATAGATTGATTGTGAGGCTGGATTGGAGCAGTAGTCTACAACAGCATTTCTCACCAAGGTTTTTCCCATCTTGGGTTTTCCTCTTATATGTTGGTGTTATGTGATGTCCCTCTTGTGTGCATGCATTTTTGTTTAGTCTCCTCACTAACCGGTAAGCCTGCATTAAGTTAGATTTGATAACTGGTACACACACATAGAAAAGTTAAAGGGAAAAAGATTGAGAACCACTGATTCACCCCCCTTTCAGTGGTGCATTGTGTCTAACAATTGGTATCAAAGCCTAGGTTCTCAATTAGACGAGCTTTCTCCAGCTTGGGTAGATTCTGGCTTAAGGACACAATGGTTTGTTTAGTGTCAATCCCTGCTCCAGTTTTTTATGGTTCAAACTATTCCATTTGGAGTTGTAGAATGGAAGTCTACTTGTCCTCCCTATGATTTGAAGTGTGGATGTCTGTTGTAAATGGCTTCCCTAGTAAATTTAATCTTCCCACCGATTCAGATGTAGAAAGAAGAAACCGGTGCAATGAAGAAACAATGAAGGCTATACTCAGTGGCCTGTCTAATGATATCTCCTTACAGGTGGATAGATGCAGATTGGAAAAAATATTATGGGAGAGATTGAAGAAGCTCTATGGAAATGAGCCTACTACTATAGAACCGGCTTGTGAAGATAGGATGAAAAATGCATCTCATGAATCTGCAGATCTGCTAGTAGCTATAGTAATAATGATAAAGCAACCCACCTCTTCATGGCTCAAGAATCAGAAGATGAGAGGCACACATCTGAGAATGATCATGTAGATCACTCCTACCAACAAGATGTGTTTGGCACTGATAGTGAAGGTGAAGAAGAAGAGGAAGAAGAAGTTGATCTTGAAGGAGAGCTTGTAAGTGCACTTGAAGAACTCAGTAGAGTGAGGAAGGAATAAAAGCTATTCAAGAATGCTACTATAGTGGAGCAGAACCAATTATTGAAATTCCTTGAAGAATCTGAGAAATGTAACTCAGAGTTGAAGCCTCAACAAGGAAACACCAAAGAGTGTTGGTGCAATGATATAGCCTATGAGCTAGAAGTAAAAGATAAAGAATATGAATAGATGCTTGGAGAAATGGAGGTTCTCCGAAATGACCTAGAGAAGTGTAAGGATGAGCTCCAGGTAAGAATCTAGTTTGATAGCAACAGTGATGCCTTGGACAAAATGTTGAAAAAGAAAAAGCATGCCAAGGACACCGAAGGTTTAGGGAGTGGTTCTAGTGAATGCTCCACCAGCGAGAATGTCCCCCACAATGACATTTTGTTTGTCTCCCCAAATGGAGATAACAAGGGATAGACCTTCACAGTCATAAATGCTCCTCGGAAGAAGGTTGACCTAACCACAACTAGTGAATACTTGCAGACAAGAATGAAGACCGGTGCTGCAAGAAGAAGAAAAAATGCAAATCCCAAAGGAAAAGGGAAAATGGGAGAAGACAGCTTCACCAGAAGCAAGAACATGAGAAGACAACAAAGAAGACCACCTATCGGTAAAGGACAAAGAAATGCTACAGCCCACATGTCAAGGCAAGTGTGGGAGAAGAAGAGATTAGATGGAGAAAATGCAAAGAATAAACAACCTAGGATCCATCCCCGAAGAAGAAGAAATGGAGATGATAAACCGGTAAGATCTCCCCATGCATGGCGGAATAAATTTGTAAGTCATATGCCATCCTCTACTGGTTATTGCTTTGCATGTAATGGTTATGGACATAGGGAAGAAGAATGTAGAAAGAGATCTAGAAGGAATAATCTAGGATCTCATAAAATCATGCATATGAGAAAAATGTATCAAGGAGTAGATACATGCATATCCCCTCTCTCAGTTATGCAAATAAGGTTTGCTATAACTACAATGGAATTGGCCATAGAGAGTTTGAATGCAGGAAGAGGAACTTGCAGTCATATGGAGGCTGGTATAGCAACTATTCTCTACAGAAAATTGGATACAGAGTATATGGAAGTCAAAGACCTGCATGGAACCAAAGAAGAAATGTCCCTACAGGATCAAAAGGCCCACTGGTTTTGGTTACCAGTCACAACAACATGACCAGAAGAAGATGGTCAAACCGGCATGATAGAAGGTTCCCTGATCATGAGGTTGGGATGGATGATGTGTGATACTATATCACTACTTCCATTTATGATGCAAAATCCAGAAATGAAAGGACCCATCAGTAGAAGATGGTAAGACCTACTCCTAAGACTAAAAATGGGAAGAAGAATGAGACCAAGCAGCTATGGAGAAAGAAGACCATGGACTGGCACTGTGCATTCAATGCACAAGTGATATCTCCTAACTTCTAAAGGAGATGCACAATCTTGGGGGAGTAGTACACTGATCATATCATTCACCCCCTCAGTGGAATAGGACACATGGAAGAACAAGTTGCTACCAGTATGAAGGAAGAAAATGAAATGATAAGAGTGTGTAGAGGCTGCCTTGACTAGACACCTACAGATGAAAGATGCTTCCCCACTACATGTGTCAATAGATGGAGATTAACAATTGGAATCAGATGCAAAATGATACAAAAATGTCAGGAGTTATAGGAAGGTGCTCCGGTAGTGATGATGGACCGGTATAGGAAATCGATATCTGTAGGATGTTGTCGGTATGCTTACTAAATAGGTACTTGTAGGTTATGTAAGACAATGAGGTTGGAGATCAAGGCATTAGCCCCAGTAACATGGAATGGGGAAGTTATGTCTCAGGTGGTGGTGATAAAGACCTGAAAGACATATGATAGACCAATTGTTGATCATGCAGGCATGCATGTTTTTGGCCTAACTAATTTGATTTATGACTTGATGATGACATTGTATGGCATTGTGTACATCCAGGATCATGTCATAGGTTGTGGTGAATATGATGGAGCTGAAAGATTATCAGATGATCACATATGCACAGCTCAACCAGTATATGGAGTTCATTGAAGCCCTGGTATTGGACCTGAAAGGCTTTGTGGACCTGAGATGTATGACTCAGGCGGAGTTCAAGTGCTTATGATGCAGAGTTGGCATGCTTGAACTTGTGAGTGTACTGACTACCTAAACTGCGATGATGGAAATTGTTGTAGGATTACCCAGGAGAATTTCATAGTTAAGAGTATCTACTTGTCATTTGGTTGGTTGTATTCATAGTACAATCACATTTGATTCTAAAGAAATTTGGGATCAAACAGGAGGTGATGTAGTTTGACTGGCAAGTAAGTAGTATTCACTGACACATCCTTTTGCAATTGAGTGCTTTAACAAATAGTGTCATATTTACATGCTCAATTGGTGTCAGTTGATGGTTGAGTCATCCATCTCAAGTTCTGTGACTTGAGAAGATGTAACAAGTGGTTTTAAAGGAGGAGATACATTTGGTAAAGAAAAAGGGAAAAATATTTATGTCAGTGTTTGGTAGATACAAGGAGGAGTGAAATCCTGACAGTGCCCTTTGCCATTATTGTCAAAGGGGGAGAAAGATTTTGTAGTATACCACATACTACATGTGTGAAAATCCATGGATTATCCAAAGGGGGAGAGTTGGATTATAGAAAGGGGGAGAAAGATTATGTAGTATGTCGGATACTACAAGAGTTGACATCAATGCCAAAGGGGGAGATTGTTGGCATTGTGTTGTCATTCATGTCAACTGGTATAGGATGACTACTGGTATAAGAGATGTATGTGCAACACTGTCATGGATGATTACAGGTTGAGATATCTTTGTTATCACCTTGTGTTGTAGAACACCAGTAAGGTAAGGGAGAGAATGTCATTCAGATGAATGACCACTGGAGTCACCGATACAGAAGTTAGTGTTTGACTTGTGTGGATGAAATGTATAGGTTACTAGTAGAGTGTATCATCTGTAAGGAGAGGATGTAAACTGATAAGTGATGTGTTGATAGTGAGTAGTTACCAACTGGCAAGCTTATGACCAGTGTACAAGAAGGATGAGCAAGGTACTTGAGCTATTTTTTGTTATGAAGAGGCATAATGTTACCTAAATCACATCAACACAATAGAAGAAGGATGTATAGGTCACCAGTATGCTGTGTGGTTGCAGAACAATAGGACTCCCACCGGATAGAGATGTAGTCACCATGTGAAGAGATGACTGACAATGAATGTACCCCAATAGGATCACATGTGCATGTTTGATGATATGTTGCACAAACAGGGAAGCCACATGAGCGCATTGTAGGATGCAGATGACAAGGATTCGTTACCATCGGTAAGTGGAGCTTATCTCCTATTATGCATAGTGTGCATCATAGTTTTGTGAGATAAGGAAGAAGAGGTAAAGGTAGGTGTTTGAAGGCTCACACTAGATCTATCGATGAATCAAAGGAATGCGTCAAGTGCATGAAATCAGGAATATGCACTAGACCAATAGAGAAGGAATGTTGAGTTGTCAGTATAGATGAAGAGTGATGGGTTTGTCACTTTGAAAAACCAGTTGAGATATGGTCTAGGCTGATGAAGAAGGCAAAGTGGAGCAGTTGTAGAGAGTATGTGATCGACATACAAATGCCTTAGATGGAATTAGTTGAAGGTTGATGACATGATGTCATCAAGATGGCTACCGGTGAGTATGAGAACTGGTAAGGAAGCAAAGAGGATAAGTGATGTGATTCTATCTGATGAGAAGGAGCATGCTATGAATAGACATGTATGGCAACTGGTTAAGGTGTTCCACCGATACATCAGCAAAGTGCAGACATGAAGGGTAACTGGTAAAGTGTGAGATACCGACAGGGTTAGTGAATCGACAAAAATAAAGGACCGATTGTGTGTTGATTGTCGGTGACCGAGTCTAGCTGACACAGAGATCTTTGTTGAAGTGGATATCGACATGGATGCCACGTCGAGCTGAAGTGGCAAGCTCATAGAGGTCGGTGAAGTGTTGTGTAGGGATAGGTGTTTCTACAAGTGTGCATTTAATATGGAGCCCGTGATTTGTGGATTGGATCAAAAGAGTGTGGCTCGAGGAAGAGTGAACGATAGAGAAAGATAAGGGAGTTGTTGGCACCTGAATCGAAGCAAGGGAAATCAGATTGTAGGAGGACCTCGAGAAGGAAACAACTGAGATATTTATGGCATTTTGACAGATTCAGGTCAATATATAGGACCATGTTTGCTAAGTTTAGAAAATCTGTATTTGAAGGCACATTTCTTAGGTCCCGGAGACAACTGAGAGGGGGGGTGAATCAGTTGTCTAATAAATTCAAACCAAAAATAACTTTACCAATTTAATGCTTAATATCGGTAAACCAATATTTTATGTCGATAGATAGTTTTATCAGTTAATTGTAATACCAATAAAGATTAATGCATGAAACAAAAAGACAAAGTCATCCACAACACATAACACCAAAATTATTATGTGGAAACCCTATAAGGGGAAAAACCATGGTGGGAAACCTTACCCACAATCAGATGATACTACTGCAGATAGTATGTGTATACAAATTGGTTCTGCACATGCAGAAAGGCCAAGCGCCTAGAGCTCACTGCTCAAACACAAATAGGAGTCACACTGACTACAATTGGATGGTTAAATCCAATAAGGATGTACTGCTCAAATTTGCATCTTTCTATGCTGGATTCAATACCGGTGTAGTTCTAATTTTTTTCACAAAAATCGTCCTTTAACCTTCAAATGATGTCTACGTGTATAGCTCTTCTTATTCTTGCATATACCTTCACACAATCCTTTTTCGTATTCCACACATGAGCTTACAAGTAAGATCTTACATTTATATCATAACCTAAGAGCAATTTTAGTAGGTCAGCTCTAAAGGATATTACAATAAAATAAATTTACAAACAAAACAATGTCCATTGCAATAACCAATTCAACATGTTAGCTTGATGCATTTACAACAATAAAGAGACATCTCCATAGCGTGTCGTGTTGATCTGGAAAAGATAAAACTGTCGGTGTATATCATGGAACTATTTGCCGGTAATAGTAAATATGCAAATACAAATATGCCAATGAACAAAACTCCAAGATAGAGTATCTAAATGATGTCTTCAACATAACCAAGTGTTTTCCATGCTATTCCAAGTGCTGGTGAACATTATATTGTGTCGGTGTATTAGATACCAGTGACTGTGCATAAGTCACTTGCTTGTCGGTGAATGTTGTTGATTCTCTAAAGTGCCAGAGTTGATAAGGTTTAGTAGGTGCTGACATCAATGAGAAAACCATACCAAAATACCAACAATCTCCCCCTTTGGCATTAATGGCAACACAAGATGGAAAAACCATCAAAGTGCCAAAACAGAAATGCCAAATACCAAAAACCAATAATCTCCCCAAAGTAACAATCTCTCCCCTTGGGAGTGACATGAGTTTTCCTTATGTTTTTTCATACCAATCTCTCCCCTTTTGACATCAAATGCCAAAGCAATATAAAGACCATTTTTCAGATACAAAATACCAACCAATTGACTATACCAACTACTCCCCCTAAGAAGTATCTTTCTCATCAAAGCCGGAGTAATAGATTTCTCTTTTATTTCTGTCGGTTGATGACTATCATCAACTGTCTAAGTTTCTACCAGTGGGGGTATGACCCCAAGCTGGTCTCTAAGATATTCAAAAGTCTCCTTAGGTAGAGGTTTAGTGAAAATATCTACATTCTGCTCTTTAGTATTCACATAAACCATTTTAATTTCTTTTGCTCCAACATTTTCCCTTAGAAAATTCAGTTTGATAGAAACATGTTTGGTTTTAGAATGTAGTACCGGATTCTTAGATATATCAATTGCTATAGTGTTATCACAATAGATAGTAATAGGTTCCTTGCATTTTACCTTTATATCCTTCAACATTTGCTTAAGCCATAGTACTTGTGTACACTTGGTTGCTGCTGCAACATATTCTAATTCAGCTGTTGATAAAGATGTACAACTTTGTTTCTTACTCAACTAAGAAATTAATCTTCTTCCAAGAAAAAATGCTCCACTGGTGGTGCTTTTTCTATCATCCACATCTCCTGCCCAATTTGCATCTATGTATGCACATAATTCAAAGTTTTCATCTCTAGGATACCATAATCCAAGATTTGTAGTGCCTTGCAAGTACCGGAAAATCTTTTTTACTGTCAATTCATGATTTTATCTAGGATTACTCTGAAATCTTGAAACAATACATACTGCATTCATGATATCAGGTCTTGTTTGTGTCAAATACAGTAAACCTCCTATCATAGATTTGTATCTAGTCAGATTAACAGGTGTAGATTCATCCCTTAGTGATAATTTGTCATTTGTAGTCATAGTCGTGCTTACCAGTTTAGAGTTCTCCATCCCAAATTTCTTTAATAACTCCTTCAAGTACTTGGATTGACTCAAGAATATACCTTTATCAGTCTATAAAATCTGCAATCCTGAAAAATAATTTTATTTCTCCAATCATAGACATTTCAAATTCTTGCTGCATTTCAATAGAAAATTCTTTGCATAATCCATCTTCTCCTCCAAAGATTATATCATCAACAAAAACTTCTATAACCAAGATGTCATCATTTTTCACTTTCTAATATAAGTTGATGTTAGCATTACCTTTAGAAAAACCAATCTTCAAAAGATACTTATCCAATCTTACATACCAAGCTCTTGGAGCTTGTTTCAATCCATACAAAGGTTTCCTTAACCTACAAACCATATCTTTGTTATTTGTTAAAGAGAATCCATCATGTTGTTCAATGTAAACTTCTTCTTCAAGATCTCCATTCAGAAATGCACATTTAATATCCATTTGATATACTTTGTAGTTCTTGTGTGCTGCAAAAGCCAAAAATAATCTGACTGCCTCAATTCTAGCTACCAGTGCAAAGGTTTTATTATAATCAATTCCTTCTTTCTGAGAATATCCCTTACACACTAGTCTTGCTTTATTCCTGATTACCTTGCCATCTTCATTAAGTTTGTTTCTGAATACCCAGTTTGTTCCAATCACATTTTTGTCTTTAGGCTGAGGAACTAATGTCCATGTGTTATTTTTCTCAATTTGTTCTAGTTCCTCTTCCATAGCTTTAATCCAGTGTTTATCTTCACATGCCTCATTAATTGATGATGGTTCAACTTGAGAAATAAGACATACCTCTTCATTTGTTAGTCTTCCTCTTATCATAACTTTTTTTTTTTTTTCCAATTATTTGATCTTCAAAGTGATTCAGTCTTACATACCGAGGTGTCTTCATTTGTTGTTGTTCCTCACTTACTGTGGAATTTTCAGATGATACCGGTGTAACTGGATCTTCATTTTGTACTGGTGGGTTCAATGTAGGTTCATTTGTTAGAATCTCTGCTGCCGGTTCAAAGTCTATGTACCTTGAAGTTTCTCTGAATTGTTCATCAATCTTCACATTTGTACTCTCAACAATTTTCTGCAATCTTTTGTTAAAACATCTTTATGCCTTGCTCTTAGATGACTAACCAAGAAATATTCCTTCATCACTTCTAGGATCAAATTTTCCAATATACTCATCCCTTCTAATATAGCATTTACTTCCAAATATTTTGAAATATTTAAGAGTAGGAGTAATAACTGTTGTTCTCAAATTCTGATCCCCTTCTTATCCCCTTTGTGAGAAAGAATAATTATGTATGTGAATGGAGAAATCAAGGAACAAGAACCTTAGAGAAACATATGACAAGGTTTTAATAACCTTCTACACTTCGAACTTATCCAAAGTTCAGGCGGGTATACCTTGTGTGAATAATTTCACACTTTTAAACAAAATCCACAATAACCATTGTCCAAAAACTAGTGGATCTTATCGCCTTAAACAAGAAACTGAAAAAATATAGGAAAACTTAGGCTCATTTTCAGTGTTGATCCTCAAGAGATTTAGAAAAGAAAACATTAACAGATACTAGTGCCTTATCTGACCTACAGAGTCATCTATTTTAAACAAGAACTCTAGAATTAAACATATCTATGCATCTCATTCACTTTGGCTTTTATCAACTCCATACATGCCTGACATGTATAAGAATCCTCCCTTGTTATACTAAACAGTGTTCATCAAATTCAAAGTTCCCAACAAATAACCTACTGATAAAGATATTTCTCGCGCACTTAATTCATCTCCTGAAGAAGAAAGCTAAGAAACATATCTATAAAGATTGCATTACAATCCCTATTCAATTGAAATAACCCTAAGTTACCCAAATGAAACCAGTAAAATATTCGAAAGCATACCAGAAGACAACACAAATTCTAGGCTCAAAGTTAATGGTATCCATTTATAAGATAATTTTATGTGAAACACTTAGAAAAAATGTAGATAAATTTCTGCAGAGTTTCTTTACAAATTCTTGTGATCCCTTTTTTACTAGTCCTAGTATCCATTTATAACATTATGGATGCATACAAGCTTCAAACCTTTTTCAAAAATTTTGTTACATCCGCAATTATTCTCCAAGAAGCGGTTACAAGTCCTTTTCAACATCCATGACCTCTTGTGCCTTTTGTTCTGTTGCAACCTCTTCTAACTGCTCCAGAGCATCTTCTTTCTATCCGACATATATATCCTTCCATTCCTGAAAAACATCATCACTTGGCCAAGAAAAACTAACAACCTTTTGTTTCATATCTTCTAGCCTTTCCCAAGTGACTCTTAAATGCCCAATTTCTGTTTCTATGAAACCGTAATGAGATTTCACCTTTTCAATTTCTTCAATAGTTTGGACAAATAAAGATGTGTCATCAGTGTTGATAATTTGATTGACCCTTTGGGACAAATTGTGGTCCAGCTCCTCTAACCAGGTTTTCTCTTCTTTTAACTAAATTGGACCAATGAAAACTCCTGGAAACAATTCAAATTTGTGATCCGAATATTCTTTTCTATATAGTTGAGCTTTTCTTTTTATACCTACCCTTTCCTCTGAGAGAATATTCATCTCTTTTATAAACTCACTGGTGGACCTTAGAAGGTCATTCTCCTCTGCATCTGCATGGGATGAACACATAAGCTCCAATTCCTTACCTCTGGGCATCCACTTATTAAGGATTGGTTCCAAAGTGGCCTCATCTTCTCTAAATTTGATCATAACCTCTAGGATCCTCTTCATATTTATGTATACAATGGAGGCCTTGACTGAGTCGGCAAAATTCAAAATTGTGGGTTTCACCTTCTCTTCACATTTGTTTGCAAACAAGGCTTGAGCTAGTTTTAACTTTTCCAACTCATGTTGGACAGTCTCAGCTGATTGGAAACCAGAAGGCATAGAGAAGGGGGGTATTCTATGATGGGACTGTTAGGAGGGGGTCTCACTGGAGAGGAGGCTATCATGAGTGTAGAAGATTCACCTAGATGGTGTTGGCCTGCCAACTGACTCTGGAGTCTAGTAATGATGCTGTCCCTGTTGGCTATTTCTTCTTTAGCCTCATTGTAAGCCTTTAAGATAGTCTCCAACTTCAATTGGAGATTGGCTCTTTCTTGTGCCTCTTTCTCTGCTACTGCCACATTAAACTTTGCAGTTTCCAAAACTGTGCTTGCAGCTTCCACTACCCCTGTATATTGGACTCTCTTGACAATCATACCTCCCAAGAGGCTAGAATCTGATGCATTTTTCCTCCTTTTTTTCTCATCCTTTTTTAATGACCACATGACAAGAGTAGCATTATCCTTGCTGAAGGTCACTCCTTCCATTGGCTTTGTTTCCTTCCTTACTGCATCAAGAATTAAAGCATCAGCTATATCCCATTCAGGGAGGATCTGAACACCAGCCTTTGATACCATCTCTCTTCCAGCTTTAGGAGTGATAGCTTTGAATTCAGCCATCATTTCTTGTTTAACCTCTTCTTTCACTAAATTTGTATCTTTGTGAGGCTACTCAGTCATTCTCTTTTCACATCTAGCCTTGAATTGTTCCATGTTCTGCTTCCATACAAATTGTATGAAAGCCCCTGTTGTAACAAAGTTACTATCAGCCAAGAATTCTTCACTTGCTTGTTTAATAGTAAGGTCCAATTCTTGGCCCTTTAGCTCACCATCAGTCAAATCCATTTCAGGACTAGGTGGCTCTTCAGGCATCCCCTCTTGGGTCTCCTCATAGGTGTAAGCATTCTCACCAAGACTCCCTAACTGTAATAATTGTTCAGCCACCACTTGCTCATCTCCAATGTGGATAGGGGACTGAGATGGAGAATATTGAGGTTCATCAATTTCAACCTCCTTTCCCACTCTTTGCCTTTTAGGGGAATCCTGAATGTCAATGACATCTTCAATTTTCCTTTTCCCTTTTGAAGTGGAAGGCTCACCTATCACTGGCATCATCACAATGTACTTTGACTTCTTATGCATTACATAGTCACCAGGTGGAATAGCCTTAGCAAAGCCAGGCTTAGCCAAGACCAGCTTAACCCTATCAGGATCATTTTGCATTATAACCTCCCTTTTTTCTTTTAAGGTCTGCATGAGGTCTTCAAAATAGAGAACCAAATTGATTTTCTCCTCAAAAGGGTTGAAGCTAGAAAGAGGGTCATAGCTACTGTCAAATTGATGGATAAAATCAAGTTCCTTCTTATATGCAACCCACTTCTCCTTTCTTAGTTCCTACTCATCTAAGCTGAATTCATTCCTAATTAAATCTTCGGGGAACTGAAATTCATGAGGCCTACCTCTACACACTGCTCTCTTTCTGAACATGCCATTGAAAAAGTCCTCAGGGTTTGCACATCTTGAAACTGTAGTTGACAGCCTATATGGCTTAAAGAATTCTTCAAAATGTTTCCATCCACCTTTAGTAATTACAAAATGATGGGCCATGGTAATAGTTGGGAAAATGGTCCCTTTACCCCTATTGATCAACTCGGCCTCTTGTACTCCTCCAATCTGTCTCAACACTTCTTCAATCCCTATCTTCAATGGGACCTGATAGGGCAATAGATAGGGGGTACCTCTAAAACCATACATTCTAAAAATAGTAGAAACAGGGTACAAATACATGTCTCCCCAATTGTGAACAATCTTGATATCTTCTGCAAACTCTTTAGGCCTAAGGAATTCCAAAAAGATCCTTAGGAATCCTAGAGTTTTCTACACATAAAAGAACTCTAATCTTAGATGCAAAGCATCTATCAAACTTCAGAAAACTAGCATCCTCTCTATCCCAAGATAGAATAGTGCTCCAAAGTTGCACGAGCATCTCCTCTTTATCTTTAATCTTGACCAAATCCATATCTTTTGCAAAATAATCAGCACCTTTGAATAAAAACATGTGCATTAACAGGGAGTACCATCCAAATGGCCTATCCACCTTACCATTTTTTATCCCTACAAGCCCTGCATGAATAGCATCAGTGAGGTATGGGGCATAATCAAATGTTATAGCCAAGGAGGGGTTTAGAATTTGTGCAATCATCAACATGTAATGGGTTGGCATGTTCTTTTTAGCATCCTCTCCAAAAATCTGACATAGTGCCCAATACATACCCTTAGCTCTCAGAGTAAATAAATTGAGGGAGAATGGTTCCATTGTGCTGGGGCCTACAACTGTTAACCTCCCTATCTTAATAAAGAACTCTTTCAATGGGTCACTCCTAAGATGATCTCTCTGTGCATTGTAGACTTGAGCTAATGCTTCAAAATCAATAGGCTCAAGATAATTTGAAGCTTCACTAAGCTTGAAAACATTTCTAAACTCATCATCTTTGATTTCAACTAGGGCTGATCCCTTTATATTTCTAATACATCTTTCTACAGGGTCATAATTCTATGCAGTTAGGGTCAATAGATCTACATCCATGAATACACCAAGGACCACAAGTTTTCCTACATCCAGTTCTCATATGCTATTTAAAGGAGCTGGGGAATGTCTCTGCCCAAAACCAACTTTGAACAGTCCTAAACCTGATATCCCTATCATAGGTTCCCTTAAAGAATTGCCTTTATCATACAGGACATCCCCAATTTTTAGACGAGGGTTCGTTGGTACTAACTCTTTAGCCTCAGCCCCGACATTGGTGAACATGGTAAACTGTTCTAAAAAATCATCACAGATGTTCCTGTCCTGATAATTCAATTTTCTTATCAACTCTCTTCTTGGTGCCATTCTGAATGAGCAACTATACCACTTGGAACTTGCACAGACCCATAATGAAATAGTTCACACAGCAATGATTGGAAATAGACCAGAATTATCAAGAAAAGCACAAAAAACCTGATTATTCGCCTGAAGAGAATTGCTCTGCAACAGACTTCGATGAAACAATACTAACAATCAAGTTGATGCGGACTCTAAAGGACAAGTTGGAATTGAATTTTTAGAAATCAACTCCACATGCTTAGGCTATCTTTTCAGAATTGAATTCGCCAAATCGAATTCAAAACTAGCTCCAATGGGTCATAACTTCTATGAGTATTTCCTCTGTCTCGGCCTTTCGCTATTTTGTAGTGCATAAAACCTTTGCAGCTTTCTTTCACGAAACAACGCTGGCCGTCGGATCACAAGAACTTACATCGCCTTTACCTCTGTCTGATCTCTCTTTGTTAATGTTGGGCCCCACCTTCTTTTCTCTATTTCGCGGGATTTAACACTCGTGTACTTTTCCTTCGCGAAGCCACGCTAGCCCTTAGATCAAGCTCTAACCACTCGGCTTTTAAGGATTTAACACTCGTGTACATCTTGAAACTATAGTTGACAGCGTATATGGCTTAAAGAATTCTTCAAAATGTTTCCATCCACCTTTAGTAATTACAAAATGATGGGCCATGGTAATAGTTGGGAAAATGGTCCCTTTACCCCTATTGGTCAGCTCGGCCTCTTGTACTCCTCCAATCTATTTCATCACTTCTGCAATCCCTATCTTCAATGGGACCTAATAGAGCAGTAGATAGGGGGTACCTCTAAAACCATACACTCTAAAAATAGTAGAAACAGGGTACAAATACATGTCTCCCCAATTGTGAACAATCTTGATATCTTCTGTAAACTCTTTAGGCCTAAGGAATTGCAAAAGATCCTTGGAATCCTAGGGTTTTCTTCAAATAAAAGCACTATAATCTTAGATGCAAAGCATCTATCAAACTTCAGAAAACTAGCATCCTCTCTATCCCAAGATAGAATAGTGCTCCAAATTTACACGGGCATCTCCTCTTTATCTTTAATCTTGACCAAATCCATATCTTTTGCAAAATAATCAGCACCTTTGAATAAAAATATGTGCATTAATAGGGAGTACCATCCAAATGGCCTATCCACCTTACCATTTTTGATCCCTACAAGCCCTACATGAATAGCATCAGTGAGGTATGGGGCATAATCAAATGTTATAGCCAGGGAGGGGTTTAGAATTAGTGCAATCATCAACATGTAATGGGTTGGCATGTTCTTTTCAACATCCTCTCCAAAAATTTGGCATAGTACCCAATACATACCCTTAGCTCTTAGAGTAAATAAATTGATGGAGAATGGTTCCATTGTGCTTGGGCCTACAACTGTTAACCCCCCTATCTTAACAAAGAACTCTTTCAATGGGCCACTCCTAAGGTGATCTCTCAGTGCATTGTAGACTTGAGCTAATGCTTCAAAATCAATAGGCTCAAGATAATTTGAAGCTTCACTAAGCTTGAAAACATTTCTAAACTCATCATCTTTGATTTCAACTAGGGTTGATCCCTTTATATTTCTAATACATCTTTCTACAAGGTCATAATTCTATGCAATTAGGGTCAACAGATCTACATCCATGAATACACCAGAGACCACAAGTTTTCCTACATCCAGTTCCCATATGCTATTTAAAGGAGCTGGGGAATGTCTCTGCCCAAAACCGACTTTGAACAATCCTAAACCTGATATCCCTATCACAGGGTCCCTTAACCAATTGCCTTTATCATACAGGCCATCCCTAATTTCCAGATGAGGGTTCTTTGGTACTAACTCTTTAGCCTTAACCCCGGCATTGGTGGACATGGTTAACTATTCTAAAACATCATCACAGATGTTCCTGTCCTAATAATTCAATTTTCTTGTCAACTCTCTTCTTGGTGCCATTCTGAATGAGCAACTATACCACTTGGAACTTGCACAGACCTATAATGAAATAATTCACACAACAATGATTGGAAACAGACCAGAATTATCAAGAAAAGCACAAAAACCCTGATTATTCGCCTGAAGAGAATCGCTCTGCACCAATTGCTCTACAATAGACTTTGATGAAACAATACTAACAATCAAGTTGATGCGGACTCTAAAGGACAAGTTGGCATTTAATTTTTAGAAATTAACTCCGCATGCTTAGGCTATCTTTTCATAATTGAATTCACCAAATCGAATTCAAAACTAGCTCCAACGGGTCATAACTTCTCTGAGTCTTTCCTCTGTCTCGGCCTTTTGCTATTTCGCAGTGTATAAAACCTTTGTAGCTTTGTTTCATGAAACAACGCTAGCTATTGGATCACAAGAACTTACACCACCTTTACCTTTGTCTGATCTCTCTTTGTTAATGTCGAGCCCCACCTTTTTTTCGCTATTTCGCAGGATTTAACACTCTTGTACTTTTCCTTCGTGAGGCCACGCTAGCCCTTAGATCAAGCTCTAACCGCTCGGCTTTTAACCATAACCAGGACCGACAATCTCACTTACTAACCACGCCTCATCTTGATGGCTAACGGTTTTCGCTATTTCGTAGAGATTAAGTTGCAGGCATGTTCGGGCCACGAAACAATGAGAACCGTTGGATCAAACACAAGGTGAAGACCTTTTAACAAATATTAAACCTTTCAAGTGGGCCTTTTATTTTCAGAGATCACTTACTTTACCTAGTCACCGGTTAACAAATGCCATGTGGCAACCATCCATTAGCTCAGGAAACTCCTTTGGGTTCCATTCTGAAATTGCCACATGTTTTGCTTTACATTTCTCCACATAATTTCCAGTTACACCTAGGCGGGCCCTCAACTACCCTTCAGAGCCATGTGGCATTCAACACATCACTCTTATACTCTGCGAAATGCACCAACTATCATGCCACGTCATGCTTTCATGCAATTTCCACCTCATTTCACTACTTCGTGAAAACTAATCTTCGTTTAGCTTGCAGCTATGAAACCACGAGGATCATTGAATCAAAACAGACTCGATCGGCTTTTAACTTTGTGCCCTGCTTGTCCTTTGGGCCCGTCGACCTTTTTCACCACTTCGCGATGACTAACTTACTAGCATCTTATCTTCACAAACCCACGCGGACCGTCAAATCTTAGGAACTTGCTCGTTGTTTATTCTTTCAATGACCACCTCGCCCGGACCCACTACGGACCACCAACTGAGCACCCCGTCACTGCTCTGTCATCGCCAGCTAGACCTACCACCTTTACTGCCACCTTTAGTGGGACCCGCCACCTTTTCGTTGCTTTGCGAAAGGTAAAATGCATGCATCTCTTGGTCATGAATCAATGCAAGCTATTGATCCTTTTCCAACCCGATCACCCTTTAACCAAGGAAGATCGCTTGTCTCTGGGACCCGTCACGTGTTTTTGCTGCTTCGCGAAGGCTAAATCTCGAGCACCTTTTGGCCACGAATCAATGCGGGTCGTTGGTCATCCTCTAAACCAACCACTCTTTACTCTTTGGGAAACCTGTCTACTTCTGGGACCCACCACTTTTCACTATTTTGTGGAGGATAACTCGTGATCATCTTCATCTTACAAATCAATGCGGGCCATTGGATCAACAAAGAGTTGCATGACACTTACAGGGCCCGATAAACATTAGAAAAAGGGCAAAGTAAGGCGCATAAATTTTAAAATATTCAAGGGACTGTCTAGGTAAGTAACAATGGGGGGGACACTTCTAATGACAAACGGACCCATCACTTAAGTGGTAAAAGGTAACGCAAAATTAGAACTAGGTTTTACTCAGACACCTTAAAGGTTAAAAATTAAAACCCTTAAACCTTCCCATTGGCTTACAAGAAAACAAAGGTAACAAGGCCAGTACTAGACTCAACATTTCAACAAAATTAGCCAATTATGGACCGAGAGCATCCATTTTTAAAATAGTGATAACAATACCAAACCATAGTTCATGAGGGGTCTTATCGGTTTCACCTTTGATGTGAACTTTGTTGAATGTATAGACTGCTATACTTACTGCCTCTCTCCAATACACATGTGGTAGATTTTCTTCTGATAACATACTTCTTGCTGCATCCAAGATAGTTCTATTTTTCCTTTCAACAACTCCATTCTATTGTGGTGTCTGGGGTGTTGATAGTTGTCTTCTGATTCCATTCACTTCATAGAATGTATTAAATTCCTTAGATGTAAATTCTCCTCCTTTATCTGATCACAGACATTTGATTTTCTTACCTGTTTCATTCTCTACCATTGCTTTGAACAGTTTGAAATTTCCAAGTGCTTCTGATTTTTCTCTGAGAAAAGTAACCCAACACATTCTAGAGTAGTCATCAATGATTAGCATGAAATATCTATCACCTTGCAAACTTTTAGTTCTAGTTGGACCACATAAATCAGTATAAATTAAGTCAAGAGCATTATTTGATTTTTCTGGAATACTTTTAAAAGTAGCTCTAACTTGTTTTCCAAATTGACATTCCTTATATATTGTATTGTGAGGTTTGACAATTTTAGGTAAATCCCTAACTGCCTTAGTAGTACTAATTTTTACCATGCAATCAAAATTTACATGACAGAGACTCTTATGCTATAGCCAACTTTTATCAATATGTGCAATCAAGCATGTCTTTTCACTGTTATTCAAATGAAAGATATTACCTCTAGTTTGACTACTGGTTGCAATTTCCAAACTAGTTTTGTTCATGATTTTGCATTTTCCTTTTTTGAATTGTAACTGAAATCCTTTTTCAACTAATTGACCAACACTCAAAAGATTATGCTTTAAACCTTCACCATAGTAAACATTGTCAATATTATGCTTACCATCGAGAGATATTGTACCTTTACCTTTGATCAAACAAGCTTTATCATCTCCAGATCTCACTAAGCCTCCATTATATTCCTGAAAGTTCAAGAATTTACTTTTATCTCCAGTCATATGAAGTGAGCATCCTGAATCAATGATCCATTCATCCTTTACTTCAACTTTAGTTGCCAGGGCTTGCTCTACCGGTTGAATAGTAAGTGTCAATTGATCTTCTATTATAGCAACAAAAACCCATCCATTGTTTGCCGGATCTTCATCATAATCATCAGTTACTCCTTCATCAGCAAGATAACAAGATTTATCTTTATTCTTCTTAAATTTGTATCTCTGATATTCAGGGTTAGGCTTGTATGTTCTCCTAGCTTCTTCTCTTAGTCTAGCAAGTCTATCAGGGTATCTACAAGCCATATGACCAATCTTATTATAGTTAAAGCATTTAAAGGGTGTTTTACCTTCATACTTACTTCCAACTGGACCTTTAGGCATTTTTCTTGCAAATAGTTCTTCAAGTTCTTCATTTTCTCTCCCACTTTCCTCAAGTTCTCTTGCATAAAAGGCTTTCCAATCAGACTTATCAAATGATGGTGCAGATGATGTTGATGCTATAAAAGCTAAATCTATCTTTATAGTAGCAACAAGACCAAATTCCTCAATTTCAAAAGCTGAAAGTTTTCCAATCAATATATACCTAGTTACTGATGTATAAGGCATTGTTCTTAACTCATTTATAGCAGCAACCTTCATTTTATATGTCGGTGGCAATCCTCTTAAAACTTTTGAAACAATTTCATCTTCACTTAAGGTTCCTCCACAACATTTAATACCCAAAACAATTTCATTAACTCTTTCCATAAAAGCAGAAATCCTTTCATCTTCTTCCATTTTTCAGATTTTCATACCTGACCCGAAAGCTTTCAAGTTTTGCAATTTTGACTGTGCAATCTCCTTCATTCAGTGTTTCCAAATGATCCCAAATAGCTTTAGCAGTTGATCTATCTGATAATCCCATGATTTGATGATCTGTTAATGTGCTCAAAAGTGTTTCTCTTGCTTTGCAATCATTTTCTTCATCTTTTCCCAAGGTAGGTGGATTAGGCTGACCGGGAGTAGGAGCAGTATAGCCATTCTTTGTAACTTCCTAGATGTCCTTTCCAATGCAATTTAAATGTGTCTCCATTCTGATATTCCATATGCCATAGTTGGTTCCATCAAGTTTAGGGTTGTCCTTCCTGAAATAGTTAGTAGACATTGGATCTCCTCAAGCTATTAAACTTCTGCAAAAAAAAGAGGACTAGGCTCTGATACCAATTGTTAGGTCCCAAAGACAACTGGGGGGGGGCTGAATCAGTTGTCTAATAAATTCAAACCAAAAATAACTTTACCAATTTAATGCTTAATATCGGTAAACCAGTCTTTTATGCCGGTAGACAGTTTTATCAGTTAATTGTAATACCGGTAAAGATTAATGCATGAAACAAAAAGACAAAGTCATCCACAACACATAACACCAATATTTGTATGTGGAAACTCTGTAAGGAGAAAAACTACGGTGGGAAACCTTACCCACAATCAGATGATACTACTGCAGATAGTATGTGTATACAAATGGGGTCTACACATGCAGAAAGACCAAGCGCCTAGAGCTCACTGCTCAAACACAAATAGGAGTCACACTGACTACAATTGGATGGTTAAATCCAATAAAGATGTACTACTCAAATTTGCATCTTTCTATGTTGGATTCAGTACCATTGTAGTTCTAATTTTTTTCACAAAAACCTTTCTTCAACCTTCAAATGATGTCTACATGTATAGCTCTGCTTATTCTCGCATATACCTTCACACAATCCTTTTTCGTATTCCACACATGATCTTACAAGTAGGATCTTACATTTATATCATAACCTAAGACCAATTTTATTAGGTCGGCTCTAAAGGATATTACAATAAAATCAATTTACAAACAAAACAATGTCTGCTACAATAACCAATTCAACATGTCGGCTTGATGCATTTACAACAATAAAGAGACATCTCCATAGCATGTCATGCTGATCTGCAAAAGATAAACCTACCGATGTATATCCTGGACCTATTTGTCGGTAACAGCAAATATGCAAATACGAATATGCCAATGAACAAAACTCCAAGACAAAGTGTCTAAACGATGTCTTCAACATAACCAGGTGTTTTCCATGCTATTCCAAGTGTCGGTAAACATTATATCCTGTTGGTCTACCAGATACTGGTGACTGTGCATAAGTCACTTGCTTGCCGGTGAATGTTGCTGATTCTCTAAAGTGCCAAAGTTGATAAGGTTTAGTAGGTGTTGACATCAATGACAAAACCATACCAAAATACCAACAACATTAATATAAATATGCTTAAGAAGAAACCCTAACCGCCTAAAATTTGAATTGGCTTTTGGTGGGAAAATCAAGATATAAATATGCAAGCCAAAATCATTGAAGGTTGTCGTTGGATGAGGGAGAGTTGCTGCATGTAAAGAAGAAATCAGTCAAGTTCTTATAAAGAAGAAGTAGAAAAGACTGAGTGTGAGGAAGAACAGGGTTGAAGTATTCAACCGGCAATAGAAGTGCAGAACCAGCAGTGACCATACTGGCAAAGAAGAAGTGAAGAAAACTACAAAGAAGGTGGGCATAGAACCGACAGAGTGTAGTATCAGCGCAGAGTAGCAGAGCAACAAAGAGAAGATGCAACCAAAAGAGAGAACCGACAGAGAGAGAACCTGTAGTAAATTGGACAGAAGATCTGGCAGAGAGAATTGAAGAAGAGTTACAAAATCTATTTATAACAAGAAGATAACTTTAGTATCAAAGTATGTTTTTTTATTCACTGAGTTGTAGCTCGATGCAGGGGTTGTAGCTCCTTGGGTTGGTGCTCCTTATTTTGGTGCCCTAATTATTGTAATCAGAGATTGATTGTGAGGCTAGATTGGAGCACTAGTCTCCAACAACATTTCTCACTGAGGTTTTTCCCATCTTGGGTTTTCCTCATATTTGTTAGTGTTATGTGATGTCCCTCTTGTGTGAATGCATTTGTGTTTAGTCTCCTCACTAACTGGTAAGCCTGCATTGAGTTAAATTTGATAACCGGTATACACACATAGGAAAGTTAAAGGGAAAAAGATTGAGAACCAATGATTCACCCCCCTCTTAGTGGTGCATTGTGTCTAACACTTTTGTCACCGGTCATGTGGTGTGAGCAACCACTATCTAATATCCATTCATCATTGCTATCTATGTGAGACACCAATGCCTTCTCATCAATCAGATCCTCCTTCATACCAAAAAACACTATCTCCTCATTGTCATATTAGTCTGATTCATCATCGGTCACACCTTCATCAACTGCAACATAACAATGTGTTTTACCTTTTCCTTTGAATTTATTGAACTTCTCTTTCTTATTAGTGTTAGGGAAGTTAGCAACTATGTGTCCAATTTTACTACAAGAGAAACACTTCAAGGGTAATTTACCTTTATACTTGTTAGTACCTCTAGGGAATCTTTTAGCCAATAATGCCTCTAGTTCCATCAGCCAATCTTCTTCGTCACCATCACCTCTGCTACTGCCAGAACTAGACCTGCAATCATGATTATGACAAATATCCTTTCCTTTCCTCATAGATGTACCGGTTACAAAAGCCTTAAAAGAAGATTCAGAAGGTTTAGAAATACTATTATCAAAACTGTTTAGCTCAAATGCAGTTAACTTTCCAATTGGAGAATCAACAATGACTTTATCTTTAGAAATAGATCTCAGTTCTTGAATAGTAGAAACTTTGATAGAATATTGCAGTAAAAGAGATCTAAGCATTTTACTAACAATAGTATCATATTCAATCTTACCTTCGATACTCTTTATACCACCTACAAATTCCTTAATCCTTTGACCATATTGTGCTATGTTCTCACCACCAACCATTTTCATATCATCAAATTTGCCTCTTAAACTTTCTTCCTTTGCCCTTTGTACATGTTCATCTCCTCCATAAATTAATTTTAATTTCTCCCATACCTCATTTGCAGTCTCTAATCCATGAACATCTATATACTTAGAGTCAGACAAAGTACTTACAATTTCTTCAAAGGCCTAATTGTTTTCTTGTTGTTCTTTAAGTTCATCCGGTGTCAAGGGACTGGTAGTAGGAGAAACATACTTGGCTACCACATGATTCCAATACTGTGAACCCATTCCATTAATGTAGATCTTCATTCGATCACTCCATATCCGGTAGATGTCCTTGGTAAACTTGGGACCCTCCTTCTTCATCATCTTTCATAGGATCTTTCCCTCAAGTTGTTAGGATTTCTGCACACAGAGGACCAAGGCTCTGATACCAATTGTTAATCTAGAGGATCTAGTTAATACTGAGAGGGGAGGTTGAATCAGTATTGGCAACAATTTGAAATCAAAAACTTAGACTCATAAAACTTTAACCAAATCAAACATAGACCAACACTAGAGTCATTTACCAACACTCGTATCTACTGATAAACATCTTCTAAAATGATATATCAATGTTGCACATTAAGTGTTCATTAACCATGTATAAACTAAAAGTAAAGCATAACATCACATCAAAAACATTCACCACATGAACACCGTGATTTTCACATGGAAACCCAAATAGGGAAAAACCACGGTGGGAATTGGTACCCACAAGAATTTTGCACTATTTCAGAATGTGCCCTATTAGGAGCCTAGCCCGGTTAGGAGCTTACAAAGATGTCCTGTTAGGAACAGACCTTGTTAGGAGACACCTGGTTAAGGGATTTACCTTAGCCCTATTAGGAGCTTTGATCTGTTAGGATCAACCTCGCAAGAGGATTTAGAACTCATATGTTGAATCACCCTATTAGGGGATTTACAATGTGAGGCCTGTTAGGACCTACCTGGTTAAGGGATTTTATCTATTGCAACTGTTAGGGAACAATAATGAATGACCTGTGTATAGCACTCAACTCCTTGCTTGATCAGATCCAATTAAACTCTAAGTCTGCAACACTCTGGCAAATCTTCTCACACTCTGGTTCGGCTTCACACACTTCTCAAAATCACTGACACAACAAACATCAACTGTACCAACCTAAATAATATTTACAAATTCATTGCTCATGTCATCATTCCCTCCAAATATGATATCATCTACAAATACTTCACTAACCAGTATCTTATCTCCTTCAGACTTGAGATATACGTTTCTATCTTCACTAGTTCTCTGAAAACCTATCTTCATCAGGTGTGAATGAAGCCTTTCATACCATGCTCTCGGTTCTTTCTTTAATCAATATAATGCCTTATGCATCTTACATACCATGTCTTTCTCATCAGTCAAAGCATAACCATATGGCTGCTCAATGTATACTTCTTCTTCCAGTATTCCATTCAAAAATGTTGACTTTACATCAATCTGATATACTTTGAATCCCTTGTGTCCTACAAATGCAAGTAAAGTTCTATAACCTTCCATTCGATCCACTGGTGCAAAAGTCTCACCATAATCTTCTCCTTCTTGTGCATAACCTTTGCAAACCACTCTAGCTTTGTTGAAAACTACAACACCATCTTCATTCAGCTTGTTCCTGAAAACCCACTTAGTACCTATCACATTTTTATTTGTCGGCCAGGGTACTAGGTCCATGTGATATTCTTCTCAATTTGTTCAATCTCCTCCTCCATAGCTTTAACCCAATGATCATCTCCAAATGCTTCCTTAGCAGTTCTAGGCTCGATAGTGGAGATCATACAAGAATTCTCTCTAATTCTTCTTCTAGTTAATACTCCAGCATCCTTAACTCCAATAATCTGCTCAAGATTGTGCTTGAGTCTCACATACCTTAGAATAACATGATCATTATCTTCAAGTTCTTCTTCATTATTAACATCACCTTCTTCTGAATCTACCTATTCCGGTTGAACTGGTACAACAACATTCGCTTTACCAGTTTTAGGTTTCATAGGGTCTGGTTCCAAAAACAAAATGCAAGGATCTTCATCCTTTTTCACCATACTAGTTTCCTCTGAGACTTCAGGATACTCATCCACTCTAACATCAACACTCTCAATGATTCTCTGTGTTCAGTTGTTATAACATTTGTAGGCCTTACTCTTGGTGGAATAACGAAGAAATATACCTTCATCGCTTTTAGCCTCAAACTTGCTAACATAGTCACCTCTCTTAATAAAAAATTTGCTGCCAAATATCTTGAAATAACTAACATTAGGTGATCTACCATACTAGTATTCATAAGGAGTCTTGTCCTTACCTCTTTTTACCAAAATCTAGTTCATAGTGTAGACAGCTATGCTGACAGCTTCTCTCCAGAAAGTTTTCGCTACACCTCCTTGTATCAACATCGTCCTAGCAACTTCAACAATTGACCGGTTGTTTCTCTCTGCAATACCATTCTATTGTGGTGTCCTCGATGCAAAAAGATGTTGTTTGATACCATTTTCTTCACAATATCTAGTGAGTTCCTCAGAAGTAAATTCACCACCTTGATCAGTCCTCAGACACTTTATCTTCTTACCACTCTCATTTTCAGCTAAGGCCTTGAAATCCTTGAACTTACTAAATACCTTTGTTTTATCTTTCAAAAATGTGACCCACATCATTCTTGAGCAATCATCAGTGAAGATCATGAAATATCTGTCACCTTGAATACTTTTAGCCCTTATTGGTCCACAGAGGCCTGTATGAACCAAATCTAACAGATGTTCCACTAAAAAAGATTTTCTCTTGAAAGTTGAGGATGTCATCTTTCCCAACTGACATTCCTTGCATAGAGCATTAACCGGTTTGTCCAACCGAAGCAAACCTCTCACTATCTTTGACTTACTCACTTTAACAATGTTATCAAAATTTATATGACAAAATCTTCTATGCCAAAGCCAACTATCATCTACTTTAGCAATTAAATAGTAGTTGACTTTAGGATTCAGGTAAAATAGGTTACCTTTAGTATGCTTGCCGGTTGCAATCAGTTCACCTTTGCTCCCATAGATTTTGCACATACCATTTTTAAACTCCAATGGATATCCTTTGTCATTGAGTTGAGCAACACTCAAAAGATTGTTCTTTAGACCTTCGACCCAGTAGACATCATATGCACTGCTCTTTCCATTAAGAGAAATAGTTCCCTTACCTTTAACCATGCAAGGTGACTCATTACCAAATCTTACAACTCTGCCATCAAATTCCTTCCAGGAAACAAATTTGCTCTAGTCACCAGTCATGTGATGTGAACAACCACTATCAATGATCCAATCATCAGAATTATCCATTCGTGAAACTAAAGCCTTCTGATCAGATGTTTCTTCTTTAATGGATACAAACACAATGTCTTCATTAGCATCACCATCGGATTCCATTGATACCACCATCAACTACAATAAGACAATCTCTTTTGCCTTTTCCTTTGTACTTCTTGAATTTCTCTCGCTTGTGCTCATTATCACCATTGGGACAATTAGCAGCTATGTGTCCAATATTGTTGCATCCAAAACATTTCAAAGGTAATTTAACTCTATATTTACCAGTTCCTCTGGGAAACCACTTAGCCAACAATGCTTCAAGCTCAACCAAACTGTCTTCATCATCAAACTTCTCTGCTGGATATAGATTCATAACTGTGAATGACATCTCTACTTTTCCTCATAAATGGGTTAGAAACAAAATCTCTAAATGTTGATTCAAATTTCTAAATACTACCATCATAACCATTTAATTCAAAAGCAATAAGCTTACCAATGATGGAGTCAAGGGTTACCTTAGTTTTGTCAATAGATTTCAACTACTGAATGGTTGCAACTTGGATAGCGTAGACCAGTAGCATGGTTATCAATACCTTAGTAACCACTATTGCATCTTTCACTTTACCACCAGCACTCTTGATCTCAACAACTATCTCTTTTATCATTTGACCATATTGTTGGATATTCTCACCTTGAGCCATCCGCATGTCATCAAACTTTCCTCTTAGACTCTCTTCCTTGGCAATCTTCACATGTTCATCACTGCTATAAATCTCTTCAAGTTTCTTCCATACCTCATAAGCAGTCTCCAAACCATGGACATCTACATACTCTGCATCAGACAAAGAACTTATAATAGCCTCTAGTGCTTAATTGTTTTATTGTTTCTCTTTCTTCCGATCATCAGTCATAATCCCACTAGGTGCAACATATTGAGTACCAACATGTTCCCAATATTGATTTCCAAGACTCTAGATATAAATTTTCATTTTGTCACCCCATATCCTATAGTTCTCTCTATTAAACTTCAGACCTTCCTTCTTCATCATGTTCCACAAGAACTTTACCTCAAGTTGTTAGGCTTAGACCTTAGAGGACCTGATATGCTTTGATACCAATTGATGATATGATGAAAGAACAAGGATCTGGTCAACTAGGGAAAGGGGGGGTGAATCGGTAGATAGAAGAACTGATAAACTTCACCAATCTCAAAATCAATCTCTCAAAGTAAACTTAGAACTATCAATGCAATATCACTGTCAAGTTAAACTGGTTGACTGTTACAACAGATTAACAGTAAACAACTTGAAACTCACAAACATCCAAATACTTTTATTGACATAAGTAAAACTTCATTTCATATTGTTGTCGGTTATCATGACTTATCAAAGTGGATTAAGTAGTTAAGTAAATCAACCATAATAAAACATAACCTCAAAAGCATTCACCACTTGACACAATATTTTTGACGTGGAAACCCAAATGGGAAAAACCATAGTGAGATGAGACTCACGAGATAACTATCTGAACTCTTCTGAAGTTCATCCTATTAGGAGCCAAGCCTGTTAAAGCTTTTACAAAAAGTCTTGTTAAGAACAGATCCTGTTAGGGACCACCCGGTTAAGGGATTGACTATAATGCCTTGTTAGAAGCAATACCCTGTGAGGAGTAACCTTTGTAAAGGATTTAGAATCCAAGCTAATGGATCACCTAGTTAGAGGATTTAAATAGCACCAAGCTTGTTAGAGCTTACCCGATTAGGGGATTTAACTACTGTACTTGTTAGAAAACAACAGGGGTTTGCTGATCTGTTTGAATAGCACTACACTTGCTTTTTCAGATCCTTTTCATGCTCCTATCTGCCTTTACTCAAACTGCAGATACATCATCTGGTTTGGCAACCACACACTCAACTAAAACTTTGCCAACTTTAAAACTAAACAACTCATCGACCTTATAAACAAATCAACTAGGTCGGTAACACAACAAAAACCTAATTCACATAGAGATTACAAACAAGTCAGTTCAAGTATGACCGTTGGATTACATAACAATCTCTACACATCATTCAAGAAATCCTCGACCGCTCCTTGATCACCGCTTCATCAAACTTAGTAACTCATCACGTTCTTTGCATTACATGCAATATACTTCCTCATTCCCAAGACAAAAACCGTTACCTTAATGCACCAAAAACACTTTGAAACTCTCATCATACAATATGCATACGTGTCATAATCATTACCCCTCACCATCAAATCATAAACCAATATAGCCAATTCACCAAACTTAATCGGTTAGGGATTATCAAATCAATAGGTAGGGTTTACCAGTTCAACTCTCCAATACTTAGCAATACTAGTTCACTCCACAAACTTACCTACCGATTATAGTTTCCTTTCACTAGCTCTTCCTATAGGTTACAAAATAACATTACAACAATATCATTACCGGTTAATTGACATCAATGACCATAACATTTCATTAATGCAATCTTCATGCAAATGCCAACACGCCAAACCAAAAATCATTACCGGTTAAGAGAATTCTTTACCAGTCCTTAAACCCTTCTTAAACCCCAGCAAAAACTCAATAGAAATTATAAACATAACTTTGGTTGTCACAACATGATGCAGTTCTGGTCAGATACATGTTACAATGATAAAAACTCACATTCAAAACCGCAAAGCCTCAATCATCGCCAACCACCAGATTCAATCAAAATATTTCCTCATTTACTGGTTAAGGTCCTAATTCCTAGTTTCTTAATTCTTTCCTATAAGCTCTCTCTGGTAGACCAAAAAGATTTAGATGACACAATACAACATAAGTAAACATTAGTAGACATGAATAAGCATTAGTTGCCATCAATGAAAACACAAATAACTGATCAAATTCATCCATCATCCAATCTCAATCTCTTCATCACAATGTCATCACAAACAGTCTTTTACCAGTTTAGTCATCATTCTCCATCTACATTAGTTATGCCAATCATGCCAACACCGATCACCTATTTAGTTGCATTGGGATAACTTGGATGTAGACTGTCTATATCCATGAAGTTTGATTCAGTGCTTATGCAGACTTGAAAGTTGGCCTTGTCAGTGGTCACTTGTGCATTGGTGTGGTTTCTTTGAGATAAGAAAATAGATGATAATGAGTACCTGGATAGTTGGTTATGGGGTCATGTAACATGGTGTTTTTCCTTGGTGTGGAGATATTGGTTTCACTTGGTGTGACTAATAGTGCACCTATATGTGTTGACTTGAAAGATTTTTAGGTTTGGGAGATGGAGTGTCATGATGCTTGGAGAGCTCGGTACCACAGATCAGTGGGAGCTTTAGCAATGAGTGTGTATTAATCATTGGATGGTGGGTGTTTTTTCTTAGTGTGCAGATGTTTGAAGGATTCCTTAGATCCTGTTGTTGGAGAAGGATCTTTCACATTTGTGAGTAAACTTGTACGAGATGGTGATATTTTTATTTTTTTGATATCTTGAGGGCTCAAGGAGTCCTTGTTTGAGGTGTTGGTTATGCTAGACCAATGATGTTGGTTTAGAATATGATGGTGCTATGTCAGTACACTCTTGATACTAGTTTAGAGTCTAGCATGATACACTGCTCTTGATTCCATGGTATGTTCACTTGGGGCATGTGTTCTCCTAAGAGGAGATGGTAAGATCATGGTGTCATGATGAGTTCCTGATTCTACAAATTGGAGCTTTGACAATGGTTTGGTGAGTTCTCTTTGTTTTAGGGGTGTTTGTCATATGTTTGAGAACTTCATGGGAATGCAGAGATGCATTTGGAGGTTGGCATGGATTTATCAATTGCTAGCACTTATGGATACATGGAGACTTAGATGAGGCTATAGTTCTCTTTAAATGAGAGATGTATGCTGAGATGGTTACTTTTGATGAGATTTCAGGTAGAAGTTCGAGGAGCCTATATCTTGGTTGAATGCAAATTCAATAGAGACCTATGAGGAGATTGCTCTTGGATGAGTCATAATGACTTGGAGATCTTGGAGGGCCATTCTCATTCCCCACTCTTGGTCTACTCTACAGTTAGTAACTTGGGAGGTATTACCCATTTTCTCTCAAGTGCTTTATGTTTTTCTTTCATAGTTATGGATTTTTGAGCTAAACATAGGTAGTTATGGAGGATTAATTTTGAGAGATGGATAGCATGGTTATTTCCATAACATAGGGGATGGCAGTGGGATGATTTCTTGAGATAGGAAATGGAATAGTTAAATATTATATTGGGGTTGGAAAGGAGATCTTACTTGTCACAACTGACTCTTAGAGGAGTATGTAGAAGGACATGCTACATAGCATTCTCTCTTTGGTTTTTAAGTGATCGTCATGGATGTTTAGATTCACTTGGCATTGGATGTGAAGCTGTGTATGGAGCTGCAGTGATCACTAGTTTGTGGTCATATGTTGTCACTTGGGTGATGGAATGAAGGTTCTTGTATCTCTATCTTCTATCAGATGTGAAGAACTTCGAAGAGCTATGTGAGGCTTATTGAGAGAGGTGTTTCTTGCAGCAGTGTTGTTTGCAGAATGTGTTTATCTTTGTGGATGGTCCTTTGTACTACATGGTTACTTCTTCTATGTGTTGAAATTGGTAGACTTTGTAAGTTTCGTTCGTTCTTTTGAGGTTCGACATTGCCCATGTGGTGGGAGTTTCTAGATGTGTTTAGTCTTCATTGACTGGTTTGCACATGGAATCTGTGATTGTTGATTATGGGTTGGTTATGCAAAAAGCAGGAGATTTACTAATAGTGGATACCTCTGTGGTATGTAAAATTGGATTGCTAACACTTGTTGTGGGTGTTATTTTCTCAACCGTGTGAATTTGTCAGTTGGATGGGAACACTTATCCTGATTGTTTGTTCTAGCTAATGTTCTAGAGATACCAGTAAGTTCTTTGTCAAGTGGGAGAATTTTGAGAATGGATTCCTCAAACTCACTAGTTTAAATCTCAAACAGATGGCATTTTGTTCCTGTAGTGAGCAGTTCAGTGTGGATAATGTTCGTGTTATTGACAAGCAGGTGATAACCTTTGTGTTATTGACAAAGCAGTTGATAACCCTCATGTTATATACCCTCCTGGAGAAGTAGTGTGTAGAGCATTGCAGGATAGCAAGGAAAGAAAACTTAGTATTCCCATTTAACCCCACAACGTGACAAAGGCATGACAAATAGGGTCGCAAGATAGTAGGAAGAAGGAGACTAGGTCTCCCTCCTGCCACCCCGTGGGACTCTAAGGATTTGGTAAGAGGAATTGCAAGATGGTAGAAGATGTACAACTTTGTCTTCCCTGCCACCCTGTGAGGGTTGTCTGGAGAATGCAAGTGTAGTGTGGGATGAAGTTGGAGGGTGGTTCCCGCCACCCCGCATGGTGAACAGTGGTCAAACACTGGTGTTGTGGGCTAACAAGGAAGCAAGGAGGTTTTCTTTCCCTACCACCCCAGAAGTAATCTGAGGATTCTCAAGGAGCGTTGCAGGTTATCTAAGGATCAAGGAGACTTGTTCGTCCAACCATCCCATAGTGATGTAAAACTGACTTCAACAACAAGTCAAGCCAAAAGTGACAGAGATGAGGACCACGACCGAATGTGAAACAACTTGTTGAGATGTGCATTGTTGGTACGTTCATGCTAGAATAACTCAGAGGATTCGGTGAAGAATACTATGTGTTTTATTCGATGGTTTGAAGTTAGACAGTTGAAGTCGATAAAGAGGAAATGAAAATAAATTGTTCTTGGAGTAGAGATATAATCATTTGAAGAAATGGTTGCAAAAGAGGGAAGTGTGAGAAGTCTGGAAGACTTGTTGCAGAAACGTCTGTAATTGAGGTCAAAGAGATGATTGCCTTGCAAACCAAAAGTTGATAAAGACAAATTTTTGATGGTCAGATGTTGAGGGCAACAGTTGGAGGTTGATGAGTGGTTGGTCTGTATTGGATGTTGAATTGTAGAACTATTGTTCCAATTTCCTGTGTGGTGTGTGGGTCAAATTATATCTATAGGTTGAATGTTGTTAGAATAGAGACTATGTAATATACACTGGAGAGCTTAATCTATACCTTGTATGTAATAAATATTTTACTATAATACAAGAGATTAGCTTTGGTGGTTGGTTTTTTACCCGTAAGGGTTTTCCCACGTAATTTTTGTGTTCTCTTTGTGTTGGTGTGAATATTTTGTTTGCTTTGTTATCATGTTAATGTGCATCTTAATGACTGTAATCTAAAATTTCAAGTCACCTATGCTCCTCTCCTCTTTGATTTTAACACTATGGAAGGCATTTCTATGTTGTTCTTTCCTTACAAGAAAAGTGTGCTTGCACATGTGAGAATATTGTGGGATGAACAAGGAGATGGCACATGAAAATAAAAGAGTTAAAATATAAGAGGTGTACGATTGAAAAGGTGACAAATAGAGAAAAAAGTGTAAGGTGACTATTCAAAAGAGCATTCTCACATATGTGTGAGAAAATAATTAAATAATTGGTCAAAAGGTGAGTTGGAATGGTATAGATGACATGTACATGCAAGCATTTATGAGAGCTTGAAGGATTGGTGGAGGAGCACCCTAGCAAGTTCATGCTCCATGAAGCAATATTGAGTTTTGAGTTTAAAATTGATGTTTCAAGGTTGTAATAAGGTCCAATAGGCCATTTCAAATATTTTTTTAGGTCCTAGGTTGTTATCTTTTGTTCATTTCTCAAATATTTCAGATTATTGTAATTATTGTCAATGTAAAAGTTGCAAAAGGAAAAATGAGGGATATGAAGGGTCATAGGGAGTTAAAAGGTAGTTCTGATTAGCTTCTCATGTTGGGGGAGTTGTAAAGCCTTTAAAAATGAATTGGACATCATTTTTAAGGGTGGTAGAAGAAGATTTGATTGAAATTAGTAAAATAATCCACGTTTCTTGTTCTTTTTATGTATTTTTCTGAGTTGCACTGATTTGTATGGCTATGTACGGCTTGGTAATGGCATGAAACCAATTTTAAATGATAGAGATTTGATTCTTCTTTCATTTGCAACTGGTTTGGTAAGATTTCATGGACTTTAGACCAAGTTATGGCCATTTTTGTGAAGGTGGCCTATTAAACTAAGGGTTTGAAGGGTTTGTAGAACAATTTGACCATTTGAGGCATAAGCCACTGTTAAAAATCTAAAAAATAAGGTTATTGAGAGGTTCTAGGATGCTCTAAAAGATTGTGGAGGTTTCAAAGTGATACAATGGTGTCTTGATCACGTTTGAGGAAGCCCTAGGTGGAGTTTTACTAATTTTCAAGCAAACAAAGGTGTGAATGGTTGGTTTTGAACAAATGTTATTGGGATTGGCTATTTAACAATTTGGGAAGCATGTGTAGACCTAATAGAATACTTTTGAGCTATTGGTACAATTTAGAAAGGTGCAGATACAGTATTTCCAATAAACCCTCTTGGTTCAAGCCAAAGTATGCCTAGAGTGAGGATTTAGTGATTAGACAACTTGTTGGTCATATCTCCTAACAAAAATGATGGATTCCTTCCTTTTATAACCTTCCTAGGCTATTGGAGTAAAAAATTTGGTTTGGGAGAGTGTTTAGAGGGTAGGTGCTTTGTAAAAGTGGGCTAATTAAGGCCTAGTGCACTAAGAAAATACTAATTTTGGAAAACATTTTCCAAAGGACCCCATGCCCATTTTGAGATATTATTTTGAAATGCCAAAAGGATATCCAAATCTAGTTTTACTTTGTCAAAAAAATGGTTGAGAAAAGAGAACTTTTCACCAATCTTAAATTGGAGGGCTACTAGGTTCTAGGAGCAAGTTTGGGTATAGACCCTAGAAAGTGTCACTAAACATCTTGGATAGAAAAACCAGTTTGATTGCACCCTAAACACATTATAGAAACCTTTTCGAAGGTTTCAGAACAATTGGGAGTCCATTGGGTAGATGGTACCGTTGGTAGGCCTAGTTGAGCACACATTGTTGTGCATAGGTGAGTTGGGAGAAAGATATCGCTTGACAAATAAGACATTGACATTACAAAGTACTAATTGTGATTGGGTTGAAACATACTCCTCTGCTGCATCAAGGACACATGTCACATGTATACAAGTTTGGGGATTTCAGAAAATTTAAACTTAAGGAACATGCTAATGATGATTAGGGGATGCATTAGTTAATTAATCATCATATTTATTAACTAATTAGATTATAAAAAATTAATGTACATGGGACTAAGGTGGATTTTTAATTTGATTAATCAATTGTTAGGGGGAATAGAGAGAATGCTAATTACAAATGGCATGTGATTAATTAAATATTATTTAATAATTATTGAGATGGATGAAATTTTAATTAAATTAATACAATATTATTTAATTAATTTGGCTGGTCTAATTTGGCGTATCTACATCATATACTAGCAATACTTTATGCAAGATATGGCTTTGTGTAGAACCTACATAATACTCCACAAAAAAAAAGAAAAAATATTTCATTTTAAAAAACTTGGCCTACATAATACTGAATTGCTCAATTTGGTCTATATGACCTTCATACAATTCTATGGAGCTTAAACTACTCTAATGGAGGTTGCCAAAAATTAATAAAAAAAATATTGACACCAAAATATGGAATGTTATGTATCAAAATTTATTTTTATGGAAAGCTCCATTTGGCTCCAACACACATTACACAAAAAGAGTTGAGTTGAAACTCCCTTCATTTGAGAAGTTGCTTGTAGATTTAGGGCCTTTAATAACACTTTTGAGTAGTATATTCAACCCTCACAACCTAATAGATCTTGTAAAATAAATATATGCCTTATTCAACAAGATTTTTGATAATGTTAAAAAAGTAATGATAATTCAAACAACATATGCTATATTTTAAAAATAATATAATTACATAATAACTGCTTGATTATATTGACAATATGTGAGATGAGAAGGTATTTGTGGAAAACAACTACCTACATGAGTATAGGGCATGTGTTTGCAATGAGTTGTGCATGGTAAAAGTTTGATATATGTGTCATATGCACATGAGATATATATTTCAAAAGGTGAATACAAGTGTCTTAATTGAATCAGGTGAAACAAATATTAATTTGTCTTAATATGACATTGACTAGGAAAATCTTTAACAATGTCACCATTTGCAACAATGTGTGTGTGTAAAACCATGATAGTGGTACTTCAGTTACACATTCACCCTTGAGAGAGATAACCATATGCATCACCAAGGTCCACTATATAGGCCAAGTTAGTACTTGTACCAATAGACTACATGTTTAGATCAATGTCAGTGAAAGCACACATGCATGTGCACACAAATACATGTACATGTATATATATGTGTGTATTTACATACACACATATAGTTGGTGTATTTAATCCTAAGACAACTTTTTACCCTAACCTTCTACACTTTAGATGAGAAGATCTCATTCATGATGACAAATATTATAAATGATGACATGAAACATTGACACATTTCTTATGCATATATTACAAGGCTCCTTGTTTTGTCAAGACTACCTTTATAACCCATATGATCATGAAGGGCATCATTGTAATGAACTATTTAAAATATTTCATTCATTATTATGCATGCCTTTCTAGGTGATCCTTTGACAAGAATACTTCACACTCATATTATGGTTAGTTTTCAATGATTACCCAATATGTCAATACTTACATTGCTCATATCCAACGAGAGTTGCTTTATTATGCTTATGACGACTTATATATGTTGTTGATTGCCTTATAATCAAGAGAAACCATAGAGTCATTTGATCCTTTTCTCTTCTCTATGTCTGAACATGCTTCTTTTATAAATATGTTTGAGTGCACTTTCCATGAGGTTATCCTTGATGATTATTATATTTCTAATGTGTCTTGTTTGATATTATCTATTGGTACATGCTCAATGTACTATAAATAATGTTCTTTTTAATAGTTACTAGCTTGATGTGTTTACATGATTATTATCTACTTATCCTTGTCTTGTCATTTTTCTTAACTATAGGCAACTTTTTATATATGATTTGGTTATTATTTGTAGCTCATGTGGTCACATGCTTACCATAAAATGATATATTTTTTCTATGATTGATAATTTATCACACCTTTATGTTTTCTCTCGTCCTCTAATTCCTTGCATGTTATGCATACAACCAATTAGAGAAGCAACTTTATTATAACTAGCATTTTCAATGAATTTGATTATACTAATGCAACTATGACAACTTTGATCATTTTACTATGTCAAATAGAGATTTATTACTATATGTAGATGAATACCTTTTATTGTTCCATTTGTAGAGTTAGATCATGTTCTATATTTAGACAGTGGCCTTTGACACCTCAATTGTGCGATCAGATTCATTTTGCATACGTCAACATATTTAGAGACCTCTATTGTTCCATCTATAGAGTTCAATCACATTAGGTATTGTTGACGAGTGTTTTGACACACTCACCAACAGTCGGGTAGAATATGAAATGTATACCACCTCTCCTGAAAATCAATCAATCTTAAAAGACTAATTACTCCAAGGTCTCTATAGTCGGGTCATGACGATGTTGGGTCACTCAGTGGCTGATGCAATTGTACCTGTCAAGGGCCCTACTGATTGAAACAAAACAAACAAAATCCTATTTTTTTGTATTTTTCGATTTACACTTGATAAAGAAACTTCAAAAGATCTGTCAGGGTTGCAAGAGATAATAACTAAGCCAATATCGCACAACTTCGTGTATTACAAAGTCAATGGATACAACAAGGTATTATCAATAAAATTTAATCAACATTCAAAAGGGACATTCCAACAAATATGTGAAATCATACAACCCACACATGAACGAAATAAAAAGACAATCACAAGATCAGATAATCACTCTACTATTTTACCCTCATACACCATTAACATGCACAATATGATTCATAAAATAATAAAGCTTGGAATAACAAGTTGTTGATTCAAATGAAAGAAGATACCAGACTACAAAGAACAGAAACCAAGAGAACACGTACTGTAGATCAGGCAATCCACAAGCTGGTTTTGTATTAATCTTTGTAAAAATGAATAACAGAATTCTTCAAGAGTGCATGAGAAATAAATTGCATAAAACTAAATTATCTAGCTAAATGGCCTTGAATCATCAATTCACGGACCCTCAAAATGGCCCAAATTCTACAACTTATATAGTTTTACCCTACATTCTAGGAAGGCATCATGCCTGCAAACTAGGATTACAAAAAGGAGGGATTCACAGTCGACATGCAAGTCGCTACCGGTCAACTCCAGTTAAGTGCTACTAAACTGATGCCCAAGGTTCACTTCAAAAATGGTTCTCCAGTGGAAAGAGCTTCAAACCATGCAAAAAGAATGCTCAAAAGAAATTATTAACAACAACATCAATTGAAGGCCAAGTTGTGGCGGCGGTGATTGTGACGGTGGTGCTCTAGTGCTTTTTACAACTACCAATTCATCTTTCACTTCTTCTTATAGTTCCGGTAATTTTTAATGAAGCAATCCAGGGAAGCAATAGATGGTTCAACAATGTACCTTATCCTAAATTTCGATACTCTAAGTATCTTCTTTATACTCTCCGACTTGCTGACCATTTGATCCATTATTGTCTCAGCTTCCTGACACTGGAAAATTACATACATATACCTATTCATTGTGTCCACAGTAACCTCCACAGTCTCTACAAAATGATCGGCAACATATGAATCCCACTTGTTGAGTACCGCCTCTTGATGCAACACTTTTTCATGCTTGAGGTTGTGGCCATGTCTTCCCAACAATTTAATCAAGAAATACTCATACTGTTCAAGTGCATCCAGGAGTGGAGGATGTACTTCAAGAACCTTAATACGACTTTGCTCCATTATTTCAATCTTCAGGTCCAGAATATGTATACATGCTTGCAATTTATCAATAGCCTCTCCTCATAACAGGTATTCCTTTGTAGTCACCTCTTCCTCCAGCCCTCTAATTTTCTTTAGAGTCTTATGTTGTTTGGACAACTAAAAAAGTTGTTGTTCCCATTGAGTGGAACAGTAAATAAGGGCATTTTCATTAAAATGAGCTTTTTCAACAATTCCCATTGTACTCTGCAAGAATAGTTTTACTTTATTCAATTGATCTTGAGCCCATGTCCTAACCATTGTTGCTACTTTCTTCATCTTATACAATGCCTTAATATCACCTTGTGGGAGTGATGAAGTAGAAGGCAAGGCATTGTCTGTTCTAGAATCCAAAGGCTTGGCTATCTCCATGATTAGTTGTTTATACTACCTTAATTGTGCCTTGACCTCTAGCTTAGTTTTATATTCTTTCTCCATCCTTGTTCTGGCAGTGGAAGTGGCAGCAACTAAAGTATCAATCCCCCCCACTTAGTTTGTTTACCAAGGTTAACCTTAGACACTTAGTACCTAGGGTAGCTTGGGATGATCCTTTAGCATCCTGAACTAGTGTTGCTATATCAATAATTATATCCCTCGAATCCGTCCTTGAGAGATCATGAATTGTTCTCTCTCTTGTTACTCTCCTTGGAGATTCAATAATTGCCTCCTGCAATGTTATATTCGGGAGAACAATCTTTGACTTCTTCTTAAGAGCAAAATTTAACCATTGCAACATAGAGTCGTCTTGTTCCCCTCCCTGCACCATTACATCTGCTATGATCTTGTGGGCTTCTATATTTTGTTCCTACTCTTCTCCTTGGTGCTCTTCATCTTGGTGCTCCTCATCTTGGTACTCCTCTTGATCTGGAGGAGTGGGTGACCTTTGTTGGATTTAAGTAACCTATTGATCGAGATTAGCTTGTAGGACCTGATCTAGACCAAGTTGCTATTGTCTTGCTATCTCTTTCAACTTCTCAGAAACTTTTTCTTTCAAATGGTCTTTTTGTTTCAGTCTCGTGCCCTTCCTCATTTCTTCCTAGTTGTTGAAGCAATATTTCTTGGTCATAAGGAGTAAGGACCATCCTTTCATCTTGTTCATCTTCTTCATCATGTGTCTCCTCCCATAACCTATACACAAAATTCCATTGGTTGCACCTGTACCGTTGGCTCTCCTATAAGCTCCGGTTGTTTTTTCCAATTGAACTATAGCAGGCTCCTCTTGTGGTTATTTTTGCTTCTTTTCAACTTTCATTTTCTTTCCTACAACTGCAATCGGTTTTTCATCTTCATCAGAATGTGTCTCAATGTTATGGATGATAACCCATTCTTAGGTTGGCATGGGAGAAAGTGCAGCCTGTTGTGTCGAAGAAGCAGGAAGAGGTTGTGTCTAATAATATGATGAAACTATAAAGATCCAGTCAACTACTGAGAGGGGGGGGGTGAATCAATAGTTGGAAAATTAACTGAATTTTCACCAAACTTATTTTCAACGTAGAATCAACTCACAAATTTTACTGGTTTAGTAACTTTAACAAATATGCAATTGCTCTGTTAAACCTTACCGGTTGACCTAATACTTTAGTGATATAATGAAATAGATCTGAAACTTAAATATCCTTTGACCAAAACCTTAAACCACTTCACTAATACTAATAATAACATATTTCAAATCATTTCCAATCATTTAGATATATCTATGCAGATTTGCCAATCATTCATATCAACCATACCAAAAACACATCCATAAAATCATTCACCACTTGACACAATGATTTTTCACATGGAAACCCAAATGGCAAAAACCACAATGGGGATGAATACACACAAGTATTCTTTGAACTCTTCTAAAGTTCGCTCTGTTAGGAGCCAAGCTTGGTTAGAAGCTTATACAAGAATGTTCTATTAGGAACAGATCCGGTTAAGGACCACCCGATTAAGGGATTGACTACAAATACCCTATTAAAGGTAACCTCAGTGGAGGATTTCAAATCCAAGCTAATGGATCACCTCGTTAGAGGATTTCAACAAGAAGCCTATTAGAGCTTACCCTTTGAGGGGATTTCAAACTGCTATAATGGCTAGAGAACAACAGGTTCTTTGACCGATCTAGAAATAGCACTTCCTTGTTGAATCAGATCCTTTACCGCTCCTATCTGCCTTCACATCATTCTGCAGAGACACCTCTTAGTTCGACAACAATCACTTTCACACTTAATCAAATTTCCCAACCACTCTTTTAATCAATCCATCGACCTTATAAACAAATACATTAGGTCGGTAACACAGAGATTACAAACACATCAGTTCAATCTTGACCATTAGATTACATTGCAATCAACTTTACATTCTTCTAGGCATCTACAACTGCTCCTGGATCATCGCATTTTGAATCTTGTAACACATCACGCGTTTGTCACTTCATACTATGCGTTTGATCATTCCCAAGATAAATGAATATCTTTATGCGCCAAAACCTTCTAGAAACTCATCACGTGCAACATTATTTCATGGCATCTTCATCACTGATCATCATTCGGTCATAAATCATCACAACCGATCTTCAAGCTCCATCGGTTAGGGTTTTGCTTCTCAATTGGATAGGGTTACCGGTTGATCATCACTGTTTCATTACTGATTGTTTTACTGCTTCATTACCAGTTTCTATTGACATCAATGACAACACTTCCTAATATACTTCTTCAATGCAATCTTCATGCAATGCCAACAATGTCTCAGCAGCTTCCTCTTGAGAGGCACCCTCACTAGGAACAATACCTATGGTAGGAACAATGGGAGTTATGAAGGCCTATGGGATAGCTTGTAATCCTATAGTAATGCCATGTTTAGCGACAGTTTTTTAGGAATTGAGACTTCCATTTTGGCATCCAACTGCCTCTTGAACTCCCAATTATCAATTGGTACCGCTGTCTCCGGCTCAATGGAAGTATTCTTCCTTGAATCAAACCTCATTGTTCTTACATATTCTTTGTGAACTTTGGCCTAAGGGTTATCGATAGCTTTGTCCCTTTTCTTCTCCTTGGTAGCACTTGGCCGAATCCTTCAACTTAGCCATTTCCTTGTTCTCTCCAGAACCTTTGCAGTAACAGTTTCAATATCCAACTCTTCTTGGTTAGACCATCTGATAGGAGTGAGGGGTCTTTGATCAATTCCCTTTTCTTTGAACATAGGATTAAGAAGCTCACCATCGTCCCTTAATTCCTTTGGGATATTTGTCTCAATTTCAAAAAATTTGATTTGTGGCATTGACAACCTATAATATCCTTTCTCTCTTGCCTCAAAGTTGTCCTGCAAATCAGCCCAAAAATCCTCTAAAGTTGGCTTGTGACCCTTGTAAGAAATAGGCATCATTTATTTTAGCTTACCATATGGGTCATATAGGTCCCTTGAGTAATTAAATTCTTTTAAGCTCAAAACCTAGAGCTCTTGTTTTGTCGCCTTGGCTGCCTGTATATTAAGACATGTATAATATTCTAGAGACACAGGTAAAGTAATCCTCATCTTATGTTTCAGAGTCAACAATGCCTGTAGGCCCACCAATTGCCTAGCGTATTCCAAAATAATTATCATGTTGCTACAAAATCTTGGTAAAAGGAAAGGATTCCCTATAAACCCGTTGACCAAGAGGTAGGTAGATTGTTGGTTTTGTAGGAACCAACATCCCCATACCTTAATCATTTGCATTGCTTCTAGGTTAGTCAGTTCCTACATCTCTTGTCAGTTTTATTATTACAGCATAAATAAATGCATCATTTAACCTTTTGAAATGCAACTTAGCCTGAGAGATAGGCATTTGAGTGTAATATTCTCACACTCTTTTATGTCCAAGTTCTTCTCCTAATTTTCCTTTAGTCTTTAGTCCTGGGAACTTATCAGCACAAGTGACCACCCATATAACGTAAGAAGTCATGAAGAACTTCTTTGTTTGAAGGACTGTGATCATCTGATTATGGATGTTATCTGAAATGATCCGTGGCTAGTCAAAATATTCCTTGCCTATCGAAATTGTGGTCATATAATGCATCATACATGTGTGGAAGTGTTTGCAATATGTCTTTCCAAAGGCTTTGCTCAACTTAATAATGTCTCTTTGAGGTTCTTGAAAATTTGCTCTTAGTATGTTTGTAGCCTTAAGACCGGTTTTCCTTGGCTCTTCTAGCCATGCCTCATTGATGTGTCTTTTATGATTAGAAGCATTCTTAACAAATATGGAAATGGACTGATCTTCTGTTGTCACCAAGACCTTTTCCCTCACTAGTATTCCGAAGGTCATTCCTATCATGTCAAGGGACAGGTCTACAATTAAATTCCCGTTTGCATCAACACATTGCCTTGTGTCAGGCTGGTAGTATTTAGCAATAGTCAATATGAGTTCAGGTGACTACATAGCTTGTGGAAAGACAATTGCCTCTACCAAGACTGATCTCTTAATCCTTCTATATGGGGCTTCTAGGGTATGAGGTTCAGCTTCCAGTTGAGTTTTGATACCTTCGATCTCGATGTGCGTGATTTCAGTATCAGTCACCCACTGAACTTCATCCTCCAACTTTGAAGCCAGAGTTTGCCCTTGGTACTGATATTTCATTGTTATAGGCTTTATGTCAAGCTTTGCTTCCTCCTTTGTCCTCTACTTGATTGAGGATGGGTCGATCAATCTGCTTTATCCTACAAGAAAAGACCTATAATTTGTTGCTTCATATTATCAAATCATTACATACTTCGGAACTCCAAGGTTCTGAGGTTTCGAGGCATAAAAATCTTTAAAACAGCTAATTTCGGGATTCCGGGGTTCCAGGGTCCCAAGTTGAGGAAAGGGCAAAACAACTAATTTCGGGATTCTGGGGTTCCAGGTTTGGCAAAGGACCTCAAAAGGCAGATTTTGGAACTCTGAGGTTCTGGGGTTCCGAGATAGGTAAAACACTCCAAGGATCAGTTTCGGAACTCTGGGTTTCGGGGTTTTGAGTGTAAGGAAACCCAGATGCAGAAAACGCTCTCCTATCGTCAATTCAATAGGGGATCAAGCAAGAATGCCTTTTAAAATTCTTTTGCAACACATTAAGATGATGCAGATAGATGATTCAAATATCCAAACACATAGAGAAATAACACCAAGATTTACGTTGGAAAACCCTTACGGGAAAAAACCCACCACCCAACTGAAAGACTACTTTGTTTACAGTAAAAAGATTACAATAAAGATATAGTCTTAACAGAGAAGGTATTCATTGTCAGTCTACATAGTTCGAAACTTTGCTATAACATCATGCGGAACATTCAAGACTACAAACATGCAAGACTACAACAATGTAGCCTCTCTGCATCCCTTCGTAGTCACTTCGTTCTGCTTTGATCAACACAGACCTATTGCTTCGCTATGCTCTGCTCAATCGTCGTTCAACTTATACTCTACTTGACCACACTCTGAATTATACAATAACTCCCCATAGAATACAACAATGATCACTCTGATCCTCAGACTGCAAACATGCCAATTGTCGAGTCAGATCATTACATTCTTGTCAGTTAGAATAACAACTTCGGAGTGTAACCGTAGAGCGACTGCCAGTTGGTTCATGAACTCGTGGAAACCAATTATCCCACATTCATCCGGAAGTCAGGTCGGTTCGTATTCAAGTACCCCGACAGAAACATTCTGATTGTTTGCTTACTTGTCTTTTGGACTTCGGTCCAGGTGGCCATCCACAGTCAGATATTTCCCCATCGGCCATCAGAAAGACTCAAAACGATTTACTCCGATCTATCGATGACCTAGAGATGATCCCATCAGGACATCGGCAAAACCTTCCTGTTGTCTCCCCGATCCCCGATCGCCGAAGTCGGCCTCATCGGGTTTCGGCATAACATCAAAATTGTTACTCTGATAAGTAGAGATATAGTGATGATCCAAGACGGAACCATTGGGTGTCGACACAAGAAGAAACTCGAACTCCTGATCCCTGATGACACCAAAGGCGGATCCATCAGACATCGACACGACCATAAAACTTCACTCCTGATATCAGATGGCATATCAACCGCTTGAGACTAGAACCATCGGCATCGCCCGGACTTCAAGATGGCTTCTCCAATAGCCGATAGCACTTCGATGACCCAAGGTGGATCCATCAATTATCAACACAACTCCCATCCAGTCCTCCCGATAGCCGAAGTTACCCCGATGACCGAAGTCGACTTTGTCGGGTCATCAGGATGACTTATAAACAACAATTCCGATATGCGAAGCACTCCAACCGGAAGACAACTAACACATCAGGACTTCGGTGTAGCGAATGACAACCATTCTGAGAAGTCGAGTTCATCGGCCAAGGTTACTTCGATAGGAAGAGTCCATCGAGCAAGCACAACCCGATACCTTCCCGCAAGTTGTTCCATCGGGGTAAGCTACCCCGATCAACTCAAACACAGGTCAAGAGAAATTGAGGCATATTTCCAACAATCTCCCACTTGCCGAGGAATTCACTGGACTTGTCTACCATGTTGAACACTTACAAACTCAACTGAGAACCATGGACTCAAAAGCCCATCAATGTTGATATACCACTTGATCATAAACCATCAGAAAATACAGTTTACTTTGTGCACCACTGAGACACATGCAGAGAAGTCTCATCCCATTCATGGATACTCCCACCTTCTATCATGCCACTGCCACTAGACACACATAGAAGCTATCTACTGAGAAAAACATAACTCTGACTCCAAGAACACAAACCTCACGTTCCCAAGGCTACTCAAATGTACCAACATTTGTTACAAACATAGCTAGAATAGCACCCACGACAAGTGCTAGTACATCCAACTATACATAGCTTCATAGTATAACAAGATGAATTTCAAATCATCAACATATACAACCTGTTACTCACAGTCTCAAACTTCAAGTGCAATGACAGTCACATACACACCAAGAAGCTCCCACTGCATAGGTAATGTCAGAATTGAAAAAGATCATTTTTTTAACATTACATAGAAGTAAATAAAACATTTGTACCAAGAGCATTCACAATACTAACTGTAAACAAAGAACCTGCAAGCAAGTCTTCACAACACCCTGTATCATACCCTTTCTTCACCTCTAAATGCTAATTGTGTTATCACAAATGAATGCCTTTCAGTTGAACCTATTACTCATTCCAACTCAGCACCATCTATTTTTCCATGTTTCCAAGAGCACCTATAGCTGATCAGCCCATGTCAAAACTTCAAATGCATGACCACATTATCATGAAGTATCAAACAAAAGATCAGGGTACTCAAAACATAAAAGACAGAACCAAGATCATTGTCAAAATTCCAACTGCAGAAACAGGAACTAAAGACATGACATACATGATCTAAAACATCTCTTCCAAAGAAATTACATGCTCTGTATGAACATAACCATATTATGTCAAAACTCTAAATGTATCTCAAGAGTGTAACCAAACATAATATAACACATCCTAACTAAGGAAAACATGTCAAAAACATGACATAAACAACATCTCTACCAAGGACCCCTTTATGGATCCTCAAGATGTCAGCATCTTCAGTCACATGAAGAACATTCACCATCAAATGATGAATCTGCATCACTGCCAAAGACCTCATGGTACCTAGTCTCACATGGCATCGTGATTGGACTAGACACCACCAGATATCTGACTCACCAAAGCAACTCAAAAGGCATTTCCATCCTCATTCAGAGAGGACCCAAAATCTGAAGAACTCTTGTTTTCTTTCTTCTTCTTCACTTTGCAATCCTTCTGAATGTGACCAACCTGCCCACAGTTCCAGCACTTCGCTTTGGACTTCTTTCTAGGAGCAGAACTTTCCTCTGACTTGAATTTAGACTTCTTGTCCTCTATCTTTCCACGAACAGCAAGGGCCTCCTTGACCATCTCACAAGATTTCCTTCGTGTTTCTTCTGATAGCAACGAAGCAACCACTTCTTCCATCTTGAAAGTGGTTGTTGTACTCCCAATGGCCATTACCAGATGATCCCATGTGTCAGGCAAAGAACATAACAGAAGCATACATCGATCCTCATCATCAATCTTGACTCCCACGGAAGTTAGCTAAGCAACCATCATGTTGAAAACACTCAGATGATCTGCAACAAATGTACCCTCGTCCATCTTCAAGGAATACAACTTCTTCCTCAAGAACAACTTGTTTACCAGAGATTTCCCCTGATAAATATCTCCAAGTTTCTTGCACAGAAAATGTGCAGTCTTTTCCTCATGAACGTTTAACAGAACAGAGTCTGCCAAACAAAGTCTGATCAATCCTCTGGCTTTTCTATCTGCAAGATCATAGTCTTCTTGCTTCATGCCTGAAGGTTTTTTGTCCAGACATAGCAACCCACAGATCTCAATCAACTAGCAAATCTTCCATCTTGAGTTTCCACAACTCAAAGTTTGAACCATTGAACATCTCAATGTCCACTCGTCCAGAAGTGTGTGCCATCTCAATCTGCAAACCAGATACTCTACTAGACTCACACTGAAAATAGAATTGACTCAAAACAACCCTACCTGACAAGGATAACACAACTAAATGGCTCTGATACCACTTGTAAGGAAAGCCAAATGCGGAAAATGCTCTCCTATCATCAATTCAATAGGGGATCAAGCAAGAATGCCTTTTAAAATTCTTTTGCAACACATTAAGATAACACAGATAGATGATTCAAATATCCAAACAAACAGAGAAATAACACCAAGATTTACATGGGAAAACCCTTATGGGAAAAAACCCACCACCCAATTGAAAGACTACTTTGTTTACAGTAAAAAGATTACAATAAAGATACAGTCTTAACAGGGAAGGTATTCATTCTCAGTCTACACAATTCGGAACTCTGCTATAACATCATGCAAAACATTCAAGACAACAAACATGCAAGACTACAACAATGTAGCCTCTCAGCATCTCTTCGTAGTCACTATGTTCTGCTCTGATCACCACAGACCTATTGCTTCACTATGCTCTACTCAACCATCGTTCAACTTATGCTCTACTTGACCACACTCTGAATTATACAATAACTCTCCACATAATACAACAATGATCACTCTAATCTTCAGACTGCAAACATGCCATCTGTCGAATCAGATCATTACATTCTTGTCAGTTAGAATAACAACTTCGGAGTGTAACCGTCGAGCGACTACCAATCGGTCCATGAACTCGTGGAAACCAATTATCCCACATTCATCTGGAAGTCGGGTCAGTTTGTATTCAAGTACCCCGACAGAAACATTATGAGTGTCCGCCTACTTGTCTTTTGGACTTCGGTTTGGGCGGCCATCCGTAGTTGGATATTTCCCCATCGGTCATCGAAAAGACTCCAAACGAGTTTCTCCGATCTCCCGATGACCCAGAGATGATCCCATCGGGACATTGGCAAAACCTTCCTGCTGTCTCCTCGATCCTCGATCGTCGTAGGCGACCTCATCGGGTTTCAACATAACATCAAAACTATTACTCCGATAAGAAGAAATACATCGATGATCCAATACGGAACCATCAGGCGTCGACACAAGAAGAAACTCGAACTCTCGATCCCCGATGACACCGAAGGCGGATCCATCGGGCATCGACACGATCATAAAACTTCACTCCCGATATCTGATGGCATATCAACTGCTTGAGACTGGAACCATCGGGCATCGGTCGGACTTCAACATGGCTTCTCTGATAGCCAATAGCACTCCAATGACCCAAGGTGGATCCAACGGTTATCGGCACAACTCCCATCCAGTCCTCCTGATAGCCGAAGTTACCCCGATGACCGAAGTCGACTTCGTCGGGTCATCGGGATGACTTAGAAACAGCAATTCTGATATACAAAGCATTCTAACCGGAAGACAGCTAACACTTCGGGACTTTGGTGTAGCGAATGACAACTATTCCGAGACGTCGAGTTCATCGGTCAAGGTTACTTCGATAGGAAGAGTTCATTGGGCAAGCACAACCCAATACCTTCCCACAAGTTGTTCCATCGGGGTAAGTTACCCCGATCAACTCGAACACTGGTCAGGAGGAATTGAGGCATATTTCCAACACTGAGGTAGGTAAAACAATTTCAAAATAGACTCCGGGATTCTGGGGTTTCGAAATCCTGTAATAGGTAAACCTTTCCAAGAAGAGACATCAGAACTCTAGGGTTTCGAGATGGGTAAAAAAAACTTTTACAAGGCGCAATGGTTTCGGGATTCCAGAGTTTCGGAATCCTGAGGTAGGTAAAACTCTGTTGAAAGAGCACTTCGAAACTTCGAGGTTTCGAGGTTCTGAGGTGCTGGATTGGGTAAAATTTAGGTGTTTTGGGATTCTAGGGTTCTGAAATCCCGAAATGTCGAAACCTAAGGATTTGCGAAAAAGAAGATAGAGCCAACCAATTGTATTCAAAGCACGGAAAATCTAATCTATCCTCGCTAAAAGGCATGAAAAACGAAAAAACCAAACAAACAAACCAACCTAACAAGGCGACGAAATGGGAAACACGGACAAGCAAGGAAGCAGAACATGCGGAGGGAGAGCTCAAATTTTGCAGTGGAGGAATGCACAAATGAATTAAAATCACCCATCTTGCCCTATTTATACCCCCTCATTCGGCGACCATACAACCTCACTAAACACGACCTCAGGATTTCAGGGCTCCAGGGTCTCGAGATAAAACAAAGGGAAGCTCGGAATTTCGGGGTTCCAGGATTCTGAGGCCCACACAAAAAGACTCCTCAGGATTCTGGGGTTCCAGAGTTCCGAGGCGAAACACAAGGGGAGTCCGGGATTTCAAGGTTCCGGAATCCAGAAACTCAAACGAAAACACAACAAAACACAAAGATTCTGGGATTCTGAGATTCCAAGGTTTCCACACAACAAAGAAAAGAAGACTTCGGAACTTCGGGGTTCTAGATCCCAGAGTTCTGAAATTCTGAAGTCTCAACAGAAAAGCAAAGGCACAAAGAACGCTTCAAAACTCTGGGGTTCTGGGGTTCCGAAGCATAGGCAAAAACAAACAAAAACAACACCTCGAAACTTTGGAGTTCTGGGGTTCTGAGGTGTCCAAAGCAAAAACACGAGAGAAGGCAAGAAAAAAGAAACAAAACAAAAGATAGGAAAAGGGGGACCTGCATTTTCATTCCAAAGAAAATGATTGGGGGAGATATGCAAGGCATAACAAGTATCTAGATGGATGCCTTTTACATTTTTGCACAATCATTTTGTCACTTTCTATAATAGGTAAAATATTTCAATCAAATTGTATTATTTTTTGAAGAACAAGTTAGGATGTTGTGATATATGCTCAGTTTTAAATACTAGACAAGTGCTACCCATTGTGTTTTTAGGTTTACATGTCCTCACAATGGAGCACTCTTCAAAATAGAAAACGCATATGATTTAGTACATTATATAGATTGATATCCTTTGGTCACATAAAAAATATTTAATTTCTATGTTGGTTTCTTAATTTTGCTTTGACATGCATTCTAAGAGTAGTTCACATAGAATTCAAAGTGGGGGGAAATTTAATGGTCAAAATTACACATGCATGCCCCTTCCCCTTATGTTATTGCCCCATGATGTCTAAGCTCTCCCTATAGAATTGACTAGAGTATAAAATGACAATTTTCACACTAAAGTTGACAAATGAACTTATCCACTCTAGATCCTAACATTGCCCATCTCAATATGTTCATCTCTTGCACCACATTTTCCATTCATTGACCTACCTCAAGTTTCCAAGTGCAAAAGTGATCAAAAATGCCTTCACAACTACAATCTAAACTATACATTTCCAAAATTTAAATTTAAATTCAGGAACCTTTACCATCTTTTTCATTAGATATTATGAGCCAACTAAGTGCAAATTATGTCAAATGGCATGCTATGGTGGTGTATTTAAATACTAACTACCCCTAATGGAATGAATTGCATTAGATAACATGGATAAATAATCAAGATTTTGATCAACATGTAGACATGAATTTCCATCTTGACATCATGTCATCCTAAGATCATTCCATTATAAATTGTTTCCAATCTTTTTACCTATAGCTATAAAGCCAATCCCTAAGAGATTTGAATGAGAAGAACTTAACCTTTGTGATTCAATAGATTCCCCAAAGCTAGTCATAAACACCAATTATCCTTATAGAATCCATCTATCAAATAGTGAAACAAAACTAGCTATAGAAAATGGGGATTTGTCATATTGGGAGATATATGTTCACATCTACATACTAGGTTTAATTATACACACAAAAATCCACTTTACACTTGCAAAGCTAAAACCCAACAAAATATAGTTGGATTTACAAACTAGCAACAAAACATAAATTCTATAACTTTGGCAAAATGCATTTTTAACACCGAGACAAAGAATACTAAAATAAAATTAACCTAAGTACCCATGCATTTTATTTATTTGATTTCCTACACTTAAGTTATGTGAATTTCAAGTATCAACCTCAACTTGTTTATCCCAGGTTATTTAATGCTTGAATGCATTTATTTAATTACCTAGATCATTCTATGTAGAGGAAAAATTTTCCTCTACACCAATATATACCTCAATTTTAGTTTGCTTTATATACTTTTAATAGTCCTATATAGGTGAAAATTGCATACCATGCTCTTTTCCCTTATGGTTTGGTCTTTGTTTTTATAATTATTTGTAATATAGTAATTGCATTACAAGAAGAATATTTATGTTTAAATTTGGCTCATATCTTGATTCATAACATCACCAATTCTTAAAGTTGTTCGAGTTGATATCGAACCCCACAACTCCCAGAAATCAATTGCAATCGAAACAACTATCACATCTTAAGAGAAGTCGTGATTGATGTTATGTAAGTTTGAGAGAGTTGATCCAAATAGGAATCAGATATTGAGATTAACCTGTAATGAAATTAGATCAATTACAATGAATAGAATGAATTCTTATCGAAGCATACAGATAAAACCCTAGATGCAAACCCTAGGAGAGGATTAAAAGACAACTTGACAAGTGTCCATATCATAATGAATGAGACAACATGGGCTAAATATAGCTCAATCTAATAAAAGATTTTTAAAAAAAAACACTCCTAAGTTTAGCTTAAATGAATTAAGTAATAAAGGATCTAATTAGATTATTAATTATGCGATTATTCTAATTACTCTAACACCCCCCCTTAAGATTAACTTAGGGAGAAGTTAAAGCCCTAATGATGAATGCAAATATGGATGCATGGATGGGTCCTAATTACAAGGCTTGATAAGGTTCCCATGTACAAAAATGTGCAATCTCTTATAACCAAAGAAAAGGAGAAACCGTATGGGAGAAAACTCCTCCAAAAGAGAAAAATAAATAATTGTACATCTAGTAACAAAAGGATGGGACCCCCCAAGGATTGCTTCTATCATACACATACAATAAATGTCCTCCAAAAGAGAGAAAATGAGGATATAAGTCCCTCCCATAAAGAAGTAGCTTTCATCTCAATGATGAAAGTATGAAGGAAAAACATGATCCACTGCCTACAAACAACATTTCTCCCCTTAAGAAGAAATAGATCCATTGGTGATTGGAGAAGACATTCCCATAAAATGAAAGTAGGAATCCAAATCCAACTATTTTGCACCTCTAAGAAATGTTCAAACCACAAGATGATACTAACATAATATTCCATAATCCTTTGGCATGTGATGACTTATGCTTCACTAAGTGTATTGGTGGCACTCTACAAATAATGATAGTAAAGATGATGCATTGCTTCATCTAAGGACCTTCACTACTATATGCTTTGCTTATTTTTATAAAGATTAATTAGAGAAACTTTTGAAACACCAATTTCATCAACTTGGATATCTCTAATTTCATCACATGTCATGATGTTTCTCTCTAATTTGTGTGCTTACATACTTATCATATGATGATGTTTTGCCTATATTAAATTCTTTATTATGTTTATCATTTTTTTCTTTTCTCCAATCCTTGCATCCTACATAAGCAACCAATTGATTAGACATTTTTCATTTCTTTAATGATAGTTTGAGCAACCAAATTTCCTTTTATCATCTAAAAATATTTCCTTTTACATGTTAACTTGTTTTACATTGATGTACATTTGCCTAGCAGTTCAAATGCATATCAAAGTGTGGGCAAAATGTAATATTGAAATTTGCATACCCCACTTTTCCATTATGTTTGGTCAATGTAGGGTGTGCCACATATTTAGCTTACAATTGGCATGTTCATGGGTAAATTCAACTTATATCCCAATCCCTATCTTCTCTATATGTAGAGTTTCATCCTTGATCTCCAAACTCATTGTCCCAACCCTATATAAGACTAATGGTACAAACCTGACCTAAATTAATTCTACAACCATTATTTGATCGCTAAACTTTTAAAATTCATAGTTTTGAAGCCTTGCTCCACAAACCAATTCACTAGTCATTGTGAGCCCACCTAACACATAATACGTTGACTTGCATGCATAGTTGTGGCAATTAAAGACATTCACATAGTTGAAAAGAATAAAAGAATTTCCTAGGCCATTCTTATTAAATACATCTACAGTGATATTTTCGAAAATAAAAAGAATCTAGCAACATCTACATTAGAGCACATCATCCAAGGAACATGACACACATGCTTGGTGTCTTCAAATCTTTCCTTAAAGTTGTAAAGTTGGTGGTTTGACTAAGGAGAACTTGGCATATCTTCAAAACTGTATAAAAACATTGATAAAATTTTAGACATTAGAGAAGCAAGGCAAATAGGTTGTCAATTGATGAAATTGGTGAGATCAATTTTGTGAGCTACAAGATCAATTTCCCACATGAGATCATTTTCATACTAATAGAGATCAATTTTCAATTATAGATTTGATCCTAGAAAGTGAATTGTTAAATTCATATGGCAAAACTAGAAGACAAACATTTAGAATCTTGTCAAATGGATGATTGACACATAGATCAGACAAATCTGCATCAAAACCAAAACTGAATATGCATATATTTGTTTTATTTAATTTTCACATATTTGTATTATAACAATCAACCCCAATTCTATCATCTAAAATAATTATTTCAATAATTATATATTTTAATTTACCAAAATAAAATTAATTTTAGTAAAATACAACTCTTACAAATATTTAAACAGTATAATTCATGATCCACATCCACGATTAAATATATTATCATTTTAGATTTATAAAATTACCTTAACATTCCCTAACACAAAATAGATAAACCCGATAAACCCAACCATGCACATGGATGGTGCAACGAGTATACTCCCATCATTTACTAAAATTAAATATAGTGGCATTATCTTCTATTTCAAATTCATTGGAGCAAGTGTGCAATCTCATGTTTCTAATTATAAAATAAGAGAGACGAGTTGATAATAATGTTTTATATTGTAACTAAACCATTTTTTGTTGCATTGATCTTGTATTAACTTTATATAATTTATAGTAATATTTACTTTTTAACAAAAAAATATTTGAAAAAGAGACGATTAAGAAAGTAGAAGCAGAAGCTCATCATCAAAATAAATACCAGAAAATCAACAATACAGAAACCAAAATAACTAAATCTACCATCCCTTAAATTGTCTTAACCTTACAAACATTAAAAAATCTTCTATTCAATTCTAATTAATTTGACATATATATTAACATAATATGCCTAATTAAGTCACCATAAATCACATCATTCAAACACAGTATGTAGATTAGTGATAAGCTTCATAATTCAAACTTCGCATCTTGAAAGTATGATTCAACCCAAAAGTGCAGTTTAATGCCCATAATAAATACAGTTTTATAACTCTATATACTTAGAGATGTTTGTCTGCAAGTGTGGTAACATCATGCATGGATGGTATATGCACTTCTAATTTTATTTAATGAACATACTAAAATCTTAAAATTATGGTTAGTAATCAACAAATAACTAAATACAACCATAGCCACCACAAAATTTGAGTTGAGCATAGTAGAAACATTCAAAAAACTCTGCCGCAGTTATATGTTATTGTGCTAACTACCTCTCACTTTATATATATTGATAAAAAAAAAACTAGAATGGATAAAGATTATGCACACCATTTGCAAGAGTCTCAGTAGGCTGTGAATGATTCTTTCTAACAAGAGCTTTTAAGAAAGCAACAACTTCCTCTGAGGATGTAAGAGAGTATCGTGCATTTGATCGTTTGCGTCCAACTGCACATGAAAAATAATTCTCCCCTTTCAAATCCAATACAGATGATCCATCTTGCCAACCAAGAGCTCCATTTCCAGTTTCAATTTGATTTGTATCTTCTAATCTAGAGTTAGCGTCTATTTTGGATGGCTGACTTCTTTCTTCCTGAATCGCCCCATTCCCTTCTTTGTCAAATGGGAGTTCTGGCTCAAAAAAATTGTATATCTCCTTATCCTGCAAATTAAACATGTTATAGAGCAGTTAATCCATTAAATAGTAGACAAGTGAGAATAAAGTAAGAGTAAAAAGATACTGATCACAAGCAAAATAAATAAAGTTATAATTTGAATCTAAATACAATTTTAAACATGTGAGGATTTGTTCTTTGAGTGGCCAAGAAAGGAAAAAATTAGTACTTTCAGAGACAATATGAATTATAATTAATCACTCCAGAACATTTGTTGCGGAGAGTCATGTCTCATGCAAGAGACACATTTATCCACAAATATTATCTATTTAAAGGTCTTTGGATCTTAAAGTTTAGCAATAAAGCAAAACTATTCAGCCTCTCCAATTTCATCAATTTGTATCAACGCCTGGTTGTTGCAGAAGAAAATGTGAGAGGAAGATGGTATTACAATCCATTGAAAGTGTAGAAGAATAAAAACAAGTTATGTCAACTTGTGTAAAGTGCAAAAGATTCAATCATAAGAGAATGTAGTACAAAGGTCTTAAAATAACCAAACAATGTATGATGATGATACATTTTCTAGAGCTTGAAGGCCACTTACATAGTTATGTCAACTTGTGTAAAGTGCAAAAGATTCAATCATAAGAGAATGTAGTACAAAGGTCTTAAAATAACCAAACAACGTATGATGATGATACATTTTCTAGAGCTTGAAGGCCAAACAAGTTATGTCAACTTGTGTGAAGTGCAAAAGATTCAATCATAAGAGAATGTAGTACAAAGGTCTTAAAATAACCAAATAATGTATGATGATGATACATTTTCTAGAGCTTGAAGGCCACTTACATAGTCCCATAAAAAATGTTGGATAGAACTAAAGCCTCTATAAGGTAGATTATAAGTTCCAAAGTGGATATTTATTGTAATATTTTGAATTGCATCCCAATGTGCCTGGCACCATTCTTTATCAGCCAAGCTCAAATCATGAAACACAAAAAAAGAGCACGACTTCTAGAAAAGTCGCATGCTTATATCAATTGTCATATCTCAATGGAGCAAGTGTGGTTTCATCTAACTTGGCTGTGCGGGTGCCTTGTGTAGATTATATTGTTAGCCTTGCCTTTTGAGTAAGGACTTGATGACAATTCTCGTTGTAGAGACAAGCTTGTGAATTTAATAACTACCATACTTTTGTGTTGTATCAATTGTTGCCACCATGAAAGATCTGTGTACCTACAATTATGAAGAAAGGTTTTCCTGCCATTGACAATGCAAACATTTCCCTATCAGCTGAGTTTGTTGTAGTCAGGTATGTGAGTTATTGAAGTCATTTTTTCATAATATTCTTGACATATCTCTCTAAATTTTAAAACAAATGTTCTATGTTTGTTAGACACTGATATACTGAGAGGGGGGGTGAATCGGTGTATGTCAAATATCAACTTCCAATCCAATTTATCATTAGGACCATTATTGGATCTTACTTTACCATTGCAGCAACTAAGCAAATGATAAACACAATCACACATCAACACATAAGAACACCAGACATGTGTGAAAACCCAGGAGGGAAAACCACAGTGAGAATAGCTACTTGGATCTACTGCCCAAATCTAGCCTCACAAAGATAATGATGAACTTACGATATTTTGTAGGCACCAACCCAGAAGAATTACAACCTCAAATGGAGACACCAATCCCCAATTATATTTGGAGGCACCTACCTATAGGAGATACCAATCCCTTAATTCAAAAACTAAGCACCAACTTAGATAATGAGGCATCAACCTCAAATACAACAAGATATATGAAAGATATGTCATGCAGACCTTCAAGGCTTGGCCTCCAACGTCTCTCTCATCTGATCTGCTTTAGAACATTCTCACAGTGCATCATATCTGCATTTCAGTTTGCAGACTTATACACAAATTGAGTAGACAATTTGCACAACTTTTGCCACAGTTATCTTCTACTCATTTACACACACATTGGAATGAATCTAGATCAGCAATATATATGCATTCCAAAAAATAATTACATTCTTATCTCAGCCTAGAACATATTTACAAAATGTGCAAGTTGGCCACAAGAAAATTCCTTAACCAAATGTGTAGTAGGCCCAGTCCTAAAGCCAACACATTACACCAAGATTGGGATCACACAGTATGTAACCCAACACGAACATAACTAGTTCCAACCAACCTTCACACGCTTCCTCCAGCTAGCACACATTACAATCCTCTGGCGCATCCATCAACAAAGTCAGTGAACTAGCATTGTGACAACTCTATTGACTCTAACTTTCATTCTCCTTGAGCTCCACCTCTAAAACTTGAAAAGATTTGTCTTTGTGTGTAGCCTTACTCATCTTCCAAACCACAAAGCATAAAACATCACTGTGAAAGAATGCAGTACCAAACAGCATGCCAATGCACATACAATCTCTAAGCAATAGTCCTTGGAAACATATAATAGACACTTCCAAACCTCCATAAACAACTGCAACTGTACATGATGATACTACTAACATTCTGCAAGAGAGATATCCAACATGACTTTGTCCTTGCAGAACTCAGATGCTTTGACATGACATGACAAAAGTAATTAAAATTACACCAACCTTCCGCATACCTTGACATCAAGGGGAACATAATAATAATATTGACATAACCTTTGATATACAATGTTGACATCAATGACAACACAATGTTCAACAATGTTCCCTTTGAGAAAAAATTAATTAGTATCTTTAACAAATCATCAACAATGAACACCAATGCACAAGAGAACACCAAATTTACATGGAAAACCCAATAAAGGAAAAACCACAGTGAGATATATCTCACAATATATGAACAAGATTACAATTTGTTTTAAGGCTCACTACCTAAGGAAGCACACTGCTCCCTGAAGGAATTCCTAAGAAAGATACAAGGACCTGTTGAAGAGATTCACTATCTCAAAGAAGGATATATGAAAATTTGAAGTATAAGAATAAGCCTTCAACTCACAATCTCCTGAGAATGTAGCTACTCTTGACTCACTGCCTCAAGCAACTGTTAAGAAACTTGGCTCCAAAACTTCCATCACATACTTTTACTGCTCCATACTTCACATTCCACAAATCCACACTCTTGCAACTAATTTGATCTTCTATATATATCCTCCACAAGCAAGGAAACAATCAAATTAGGTCGGCCAGAACAGGAGACAAGCAATGACCTCAACAAGTTGGCCTCAAAAACATATTGCAGTGAAAGTAGTCCAAGTCAGGAGATAAAGTGGACCTAAAACAACTTATTTCATCTTTCCATGCAGCCCCAAACATAAAACATACTAGTGCACATCTTCCCAAGTCAGGAACAAGGTAACTGTTGACGTGTTTTTTAAGAAAATCGACTCCAAGGTTCCTATGTGCAATGGACGTGACTCAGTTGGCCAATGTGATTTACTGGTAATCCAAAGGGCCTTACGTACTTTCAAAGAAGATTAGACAATTTTGCAATTTCAAGGAATTAACTCACAAATGATTTAGCAATGAAGGGCTCATTTTTTAGGATTTTTTTATTTTGAAATATGTGGAAAGTAAATAGGGAAGGGTTTAGAAAGCTAGGCTAGCTTAATCTAGAGCTAAGAAAAAGGAGACAGGGATTGCTCAAGTGAGACCAAACCACACTCTGCTTCGCCACTAGGAGACAACTACATAGAGGCAATGCAATCTTTAAAGGTTGTGCGAAATGGAAGCAAAAAGTAGGGTTTCCTATTTTCTAGGAGGATTCCTCGCAGTTTTCAGGGATGTTCTGGTTGGAGTTTGGCAGATTGAATCAAGGTTTCCTTCTGGATTTTCCATAAGCTTCGCAGTGATATGACATGCAAATAATTCAAAGGAGTTTGCAGAACTTACTATTTTTAGTAAGTTGATGGCAGTGATCATGATTATTGGGTTTTTTTGGGTTCTCCGTGCTAAGCTATAGGGTTCGAAGAACAATCTTTTTGGAGTTGTTTTCAGGACTTAATATTTTTAGTAAGTGTCTTTCAGGCAGTTCTATTTTTAGCAGTTCAGTGTAGGATTCCAACCCAGTCAGTTTGACGGTTTTTCAACACTTCACATTCATGGTTCATTTTGGTATTGATCAGTATTTGATTTGCATACAATTTTCTAAGGTTTAATATTTAATTATCATTGTTGGACGACTTAGGAAAAGGGAAATACTTTTTTATGTTTAAAAGATTAATATGTTCTCTAAGTCAAACGACATGGATGGAAAATGCTTAAGTTATAATGTTTCTATGTTGCAAAGTATGGACCAAGAGAAAAGTTCGAACTTGAAGCCTAGGTGGTGGACTTCATTTTGGGTGCCTATATACTTGAAGGAAATGAAATGAAATGAAATAAATCGCCAAATGTGAGTGGAATAAATGACATGTGATTTGGGCGAATTTGGGGAGCATTTGCATTTGAATTTGACTGGGAAAAAGTTATAAATAAGTGACTTGGGCTCTCATTTTGATCATCCATGAAAATTTGTAAAACGAAGTGCTGCCGAAATGGTGCCAGATTTGTGCTTCGAAGTTGCGAGCTTCCTAGCCTATGTCAGTTTCGTGCTTAAGAGATAGCACCTAGCTACGGAGAGACTATTTCTCACTCAGAGGAATAGATAGAGCTTATTGGGAATGGTTACTTCAGTTGGTTTTCTGTTTTTGGTGTGATTTTGTGTGTTTCTGAGTTGCTGGTTGGCATCATGGCTGAAGCGCATTTTCACTCCTAGTTTCCTGTGCGGGCTCCTATTGATTCTGGGTATTGGCTCTAAAGATTTCTATGCTCCCAGCAATAAGATTTGTAAGTTTATAGCCCCTAGTATTGAGTTTCCAAATTTTAATTGCAAATCGAACTTTTCAGCTTAGACGTGTTTGTTAAGGAGTGCATTGGGTTGCATGCTGAGTGTTTGGGGTTATATTGTTGCTGTTTTCCTATTGGTTCTTAGTCGCTATATGCTTATTATCAGTTTGGGTGTGTTGTTGGGTGACTTGAGTGGGTTTTGAAAGAGTTAGGAGCATTTTGATGTGTTTGGGTGTTGCTGGTTATGCATTTCTAGCTTGCTGTCATAAATATCAGATTGTCGAAAGTTGGTCTTTGGGTGTGCTTTTGAGAGAGAGTAGATTGGGTGGTTAGGTGATTATTGGAGGTGTTTTTGCAATTGTCGGCTCATAATCAACACTTGGTTATCGAATTTCATATTTATTGTAATGTTGGTTAGTAACTTAGTAGTACTTACTACGAACAGAAACATTTTGGCTTTTTGTTGTCCCACTACATAAGTGGAAGAGGCTGGCTTAGCCACCTATCTTAGATTAGTAATATTTATTATATTCAAAATTCATTGTAATGAATTTGTAAAGCTGGTTAGTAGTACTAACAACTATCTTTCAGATTTCTTATTTGATTCCCACTGCATAAGTGAAAGAGGTTGGCTTGGCCGCCTATCTTGAGTTTGTAATATTGTCCTCCGGCTGAATAAGCGGTGGAGTTGATATTAGTTTCCATTTCTAGTCCTCCCGCTGCACAAGCGGTTGAGTGATTGCATTCTTCAGTTTTTTGATTTGTCCTTGGCTGGTTTACCGCCAGGTGATTGCATTGTTTTTCAATATCCCGTTGTATAAACAGAAGGAGCTGGCTTGCCGCCCGAAGATTGTAATCATTTTTAGTTATTGGCATCTAACTATCCCCTCGACACTATATGCTCTCACCCTCCCAAATTGGGCTCTTAGTGATCAAAAAGTGGAGGGTTACTTTCAACAGCATTTGGTTTTCATTTCCTAACCATAACAAATGTTGTGTTAAATGTAATTGTGGAAAAAAATTGGGAAAAAATTAAGGGGGATATCACAGTGGTATCAGAGCCACTCTTCCTACCAGCCTATGTGACAGAAGGGTTCCATGAGTAACAGAGATATCAGATACTACAACCGGGAATAGAGAAGGCAGCGGTATCAAATACCGTTAGTGCCAGTAGAAGAAACTTTTTCAGAGGTTTTGAGAAACAGAGATAAGGAAGTTGATTCAGTAAAAACTGTGGATTCAATGAGAGAGAATATTCAGTCAAAATGATGCAATTGTGCTTGTGGAGAAAATAAAGAAAAAATTTGATACAATGATGGACATGATGTCCCAGATGATAGCCACTTTTAGACAGAATGCCGGAGGACATAGTCAAGACCACAATCAAAATAGTAGTGGAAATAATGCCAACACTTCCAACAATTTGGTGGAAATGGGCATGGCAGCAACAATAGTAGCAATAATGGTGGAATGCCTGTTGGATCGGTGACCAAACCTTTGCAATCAGTTTTCCTTCCAAAGGAAACACCACCTCCTGAAGTAGAAGTCCATGTGGCTGATGAGATCCGGGCGAGTTTTGTGGAGTATGCATCACTTCCCCAAGAGATCCGAAATGTCTTGTCTCTTGACCAGTACATGAATCAGAAGAATAGGAGAGAAGGAAGATATGATAATCGATACTCCGCTCCAAGAGATTATCAACAAGCTCTTGGGAAGGTTACTCTAGCACATTTTAATGGAAGCAGTAAGAGCATAGCTAGAGCATGGGTGCAAAAGTTGGACAATTATTTGTCCTTGAGGCCTATGCCCGAAGAAGAGCATCAAGTTCGCCACCTTGCACTTGGATGGAGCTACTCACGAGTGGTGGTACCATGGGTTGGTCACCCTTGGCCATAACTTGATCAATACCTATGCGGAATTCACCAACAAGTTGATTGAAAGATTTGATACCAAGGATCCGAAGGTGAAGTTTAGGGAGCTTGCACAACTCAAACAGCAAGGTTCTTTGGATACTTTCATAATTGAGTTTCAAAGTCTTTGAGTTATGGTCAGTAGTATTTCTGAGAAGAGGTTAGTGGTCTTATTCACTAAAGGACTTGAAGAACCATTGAAAGGTTGGGTAAAAGCCTTTGACCCACCACCTTGGCTGAAGCAATCATGTCATGTCCCCTCTTTAGCTCTGTCTAGCAGAGACCTGTGAGTTAGCCTATTATGGAGTCTTGTAGGCTGGCAATGGTGGATAGAGACTCAGTCAGGATATTCAGTGTTTGGATTTGGTGTTTCTCGCAATAGTAGACCAATTTGGAGCAGTTCCTTGATTTTAGGAGGCAGTTCCTACTTTTAGGAGGTTGTGACATCGTTCAGGGTTGGGGTTCCATGAGACCATTCCTTGGTTTCAGTTTTAGAAGATTTGGGTGTGTTTCCTAGTTTCTAGGAGCATCCCTAGATTTTAGGGATGAGACTGCCAGTTGATCCATGATTTCCGACATCAGTCACAGATAGGTGACGGGTTTAGTTTCAGGCTTTTGGTGTGTTTCGAGCTTTCTGTAGCTATTTGGGTTATATTTTAATATATTTAAATATTTCCTAAGTTAGCGTTTTAATATTTTAAATAAGGCTATGTCTATAGCCATTTCAGAGTAATAAGGGGTTTTTGGCTTCATCTGGATTCGTATGCCCATGTGTTATAGCTCGTTGGAAAGGTCTTGAACTTTTCTAAATGATTTTCACTTGCCAGGGTCCTTTTGGCGCTTGGAGTTATTTTATATTGAAAAAGTGGTGTTTTCTCTATACTTGGGCGCCCAATATTGGGAAATATGACTTTATATTAAAGCGCACTTTTCATATATCTTTAGGGTTCGATTTCGAAGGAAAGAGATATAAGGAGAAGGAAACCTAATTTCTCATTATCTTTTACATATTGAAAACTTGTTTGGTGTGATATTGCTCTGGTAGAGCAATTCTTCAATCTGGGATGCAAACCCCATGATTGGTACTGGCTGGGACGTAGCCCTCAGCTATTGATTGGCAATGGATTCTTTTGGCATTGGCATTATTGGTCAGAGTGTATGCGCTATTCCTTGTGGAGATTCAGATTGCTTGGTGAGGGTTCAGCAGGGTGGTTGAATTTCCCAGCTGGGGCGTGATTGTTTCAGCTTGATGCCACCATTACAGCAGGTACACTATACACTAGAAGTGGTGAAGACTTTCATTCAGCCATAGCTGGTGTTCTTGGTTTGTGTTCATCATCTACCCTTCAGTTGGCGCCATTATTGGATGTAAGCACATCCCTAGTGCGTAGTGAATAATCTGGATATTATAAATCAGAAATCTGCCTGGTACGATTTGTATCAATTCTGATTTAATTGAATGTTCTGACTTGTTTCAGTTTCCTTCCTTATTTGTTGTTCTTTATTCATTACTTGCTTATATTTTCAAAAAAATACAAAAAGAAACCAAACATTCTGCAACTTCTCTCTATTTTGTAAGACCATCAGCAAAAATCACAGGAAAATATAGTTTATTATTTTAAAAATTACAGCAGATCAGCAAGGGGATCCATCAGGGATCTTTCAAATCAAGAAGGCTAGGAGCATGGAGTTGGCTGCCCCTAAGTCCAAATTTCAGACAAAGCCTTTCTCATTTCGTAAAGACAAGAAGAAATTTTCTAAGCAGCCTAAGAAGTTTCCTTCCCGGATGGATGATGAGCTCAGTCAAAAGCTTCAAAGAAAGAATCTGTGCTATTCCTACAAAGAACCTTGGGTTTCGGGTCATAGATGCCATGGGAAGAGTAATGCTCGTCAAATAGAGGCATATTCAGCTAATGGATCAGATTCTGAAAATTCATAACAGCAGCTTGATTCGGAGGGAAGTGAGTATGAAGAGGCTCTAGAAGGGCCTGAAAGAGACCATGAAGATAGGGGTATAGTTGCCCAACTCTCGAGCTTTCACAAGAATGAATCATTCAGAGTTTGAGGAGCATTGGGAGAGCATCGACTTGTTGCTCTAATTGATACCGGAGCAACTCACAACTTCATTGATGCTAGAATTGTTGCAAAGAGAGGTCTTATCACTAATGATATTGAAGACTTCAATGTCATGGTGGCTGATGGAACAACCATTTGTTGCAAATGGATGGTTTCAAACATGTCAATGAAGTTGGGTAACTATGAAGTCAAGGATGACTTCTATGTTGTCAACATTGGAGGGACTGATGATGTGGTCCTTGGCATTCAGTGGCTGCGATCTCTTGGAGAGATCACCCTTAACTTGCAAACCATGGAGTTAAAATTCATGTCTGAAGGAAAGAGAGTAGTATTGAGAGGGATGTCTAATGGAGGCCCTCGGATTGTATCCTTGAAGAGGATGGAGAGGTTGGTCCGCCATAACCAAGTGGAGTGGGCAGCAAAGTGTTTGATAATGCCATCAAGTCCACTTGAAGAAAAAGGAAGCTACTCTGCAGACATACAATCTTTAATCACAAAAGAGTAAGATTTTTGGGAATCCCCCTCTTGGTAAATCTCCTGAGTGCATGATCATGCCATCTAATTCACTTGAAGAGAAGAGAAGTTATCCTGATGACATTCAAACTTCGTTTACAAAGAGGAGTAAGGTGTTTGAGAATCCACCTCCTGGTGGACCTCCTGAGTGAGGTACTGAACACATTATTGAGTTAGAAGAAGGCACTAAGCCTGTCATGACTACTCCTTATCGATACCCCAAAAAGTAGAAAGATGAAATTGAGAAAGCCATTAAGGAGCTTCTTGACATGGGTTACATTTGGCCAAGCAAGAGCCCTTTTGCTTCGGATGTAGTTCTAGTGAAGGAGGAGGATGGGACCATGCGCACGTGCGTCGATTATCGGGCTCTCAATCAGATTATCATAAAAAATCAGTATCCCATTCCTAGGATTGATGAGCTCATTGATGAGCTACATGGTGTTGTCTACTTTTCAAAGATTGATCTCAGGTCCGGCTATCATTAGATTAGGATGAGGGAATCTGACATTGAGAAGACAGCCTTCATATGCCACTTTGGGCATTTTGAGTTTTTAGTCATGCCCTTTGACTTGACTAATGCACCTTCTGTTGGCAATTGACACTCATCCAGTTTAGTTGTGTTGTCATTGATGGCAACACGCATCATTTTGGGTTGGACACTTAACCGATACTCACCGGTATTCATGATTCAGCAACTGGCATTCAGGGAAACTGGCAAACTAGGAACTGGTATATGAGGTTGACATAGGAGATTGATCCGGCAGGTTTACATGGCACCGATCAGCAACATTGGTCACGAAGTTTAATGCATTTATTTTTATCAAGGCCAACATGTAAATAAATTGTAATATCAATGTAAGCCGACATAAGGCATTTATGTTTATGATTACGAAGGGTATTTAAGTCAGTCCAGTTAGGTTATTTTGAAGATATGTGAGATATAGCGATGTGATATTGTGCGAGCAATGTTGATCAACTGAATGCGAATATAATATTCTGTAGTCGGTCTTGGTTATTGGTTTAGAAGTTTGGGATGCGAAGTTACCAATAAAGGAGGACACAGTGAAAACCGGTACAGACAATGCTTGAACCGGAACTTATCCAGCATAGTAGATGCATTCTCTGAGTTCAGAATTTTGTTTGTAACTCCATATTTGGTGTTTGTAGTCAGTGAGGCTCCTTTTGTGATGAGCAGTGCGCTCTAGGTTGTTGGCCTTCCTGCATGTGCAGGCACCTATTGTAATATTTATTCATTTGGCCAGAGGATAGATATTGTGGATCACTAATCCCACCATGGTTTTTCCTCTTTGAGGTTTTCCACGTATAAATCTTTGTGTTATGGTGTATGTTCTTATGGTTGCATCATTTTTATTTGTTGTTATATTCTTTTATGGTTACCGGTTACTGAAATACTTTGTTAATAAGGTTAAAATTGATCTCACCGGTAGAACACTGATTCACCCCCCCCTCTCACTATTCTTGGATTCCAACACCTTCTACCTTTCAGTCGTGCATGAACAAGATTTTTCAGAAGCAGTTGCTAAAGTTCGTGCTTATCTTCTTTGATGACATCCTCATTTTCAGTAAGTCATGGAAGGAGCACTTGCAGCACTTAGATGAAATTCTCAACATTTTGGAGTTTGAATCATTGTTTGCAAAAGAATTTAAGTGTGACTTTGGAATGAAGGAGTTGCTTTACTTGGGGCATATCATTAGTGCAGAAGGAGTGAAAGTTGATCCAGAAAAGATCAAAGCCATAGTTGATTGGCCTCCACCTAAGAACTTGACTCACCTGAAGGGGTTCTTGGATCTATGTGGCTTCTATCAGAGGTTTGTGAAGGGTTAGTCTCAGATGCTTGCCCCCCTCATGGATCTCACTAAGAAGGGAGCTTTTGTGTGGACAGAAAAGGCACAAGGAGTTTTTGACAAGTTTAAAGAACTTATAAGCACATGCCCTATTTTGGCCCTACCTGATTTCTCCAAGCCTTTCGAGCTTCAGTGTGATGCATCAAGAGAAGGTGTTGGAGCTATGTTGATCCAAGACAAACACTCGATTGTGTTTGAAAGCAGAAAGCTGATAGGAGCTAAGAGGTCATATTCTCTCTATGATAAGGAGATGCTTGCAATTATGCACGCCTTGACCAAGTTCAAACGGTACCTGGTAGGAAGCAAGTTTGTAGTGAAGATAGACCACAATAGCTTCAAGCATTTCTTGCATTAGAAGGACCTGAGTGAGAGGCAGAAGAAATAGGTGAGCAAGCTACAAGCTTACGACTTTGACATTGAGTATGTCAAAGGCAAAAACAATGTTGTGGCAGATGCTCTTTCACGGAGATCCCATTTGAGCTCTTTGTGTGAGCTCACTGCTGATTGGAAAGATTTATTGCTTGCTGATTATGCCAAAAATCAGTTTGCAACCAACATTATTGAGGGTACTTTTCAAGATGAAAGGTACAAGGTGGCTGAGGGTTTGATACTCTACAAGGGTAGGATCTTTTTGTTACCTGAATCTCAGCTCAAAAAGAAGATTCTACGGACTTTTCATGACATTCCCCTTGCTGGTCATCAAGGTTATTTCAAGACCTACAAGTAGATTTGTGAGAGGTTCACATGGAAGGGGTTGAAAAATGAAGTATTGAGCTACATCAAAGAGTGTCACACCTATTAGATGAACAAAAATGAGCACACTCTACCTGCTAGTATGTTGCAACCTCTGCCTATTCCCAACCAAAAATGGGAAAGTATTTTGATGGATTTCATCATGGGGTTGCCAAAAACTCATGGCAAGGATTGCATTTATGTGGTGGTGGATAGATTAACCAAGTTTGCTCGCTTCTTTTCCATCACTAGCTCATTTACAACAGCTCAAGTGGCTGATTTTTTTTCCATGAAGTGTTTAGATTGCATGGGCTGCCCAAGAATATTGTTAGTGATAGGGGCAGCAAGTTCCTAAGCACCTTTTGGTAGGAGATTTTCAGATTGTGCGGCATAGTGCTTACTCCAAGCACAAGCTACCACCCCCAAACTAATGGACAAACAGAGATTGTAAACAAATGGTTAAAAGGTTATCTCAAAAATTATGTTTCAGAACAACAAAAAACATGGGTGAGCTGGGTACATTTAGGGGAATATTGCTATAATTCCTCATATCACATGTCCATTAGGATGTCTCCTTTCATAGCATTGTATGGTTACGAGGCCCCTAGCTTTGCTGATTTGATGTTTGGTGATAGCAAAGCCCCTCAAGCTAAGGATATGGTGCAGCAGTGTTACGATATTTTAAAGGCTTTGAAGAATAACCTCCAGATTGTGTAGAATCAACAAAAGTTGTACGTTGATCAGCAACGTGTAGAGCGATCATTTGTGGTTGGAGACATGGCCTATCTTAGAGTTTAGTCTTTCAAACAATCTTCTCTCAAGAAGAGTGGAGCAGAAAAACACAAGTCACATTTCTATGGTCCATTCTGAGTCACCAGGAAGGTTGGTGCAGTGGCTTACGAGTTGGAGCTACTAGAGAGTAGTAGAGTTCATAATGTTTTCCACGTGTCTCGCCTCAAGAAGGCACTCGGACGCAGCGTTGTGGTCTCTTCAAATTTACCCCCTTTGGATGAGGAAGGGTAGTTGGTGCTGCTTCCCGAAAAGATTATTGATTTCAGAGAGCGCTCCTTGAGGAGGACAATCAGGGAGTAATTGGTGAAGTAGAAGAACTTACCTGCGGAGGATGCTACTTGGGAGAGTGAAGAGATTCTATAGCATCCAGGCTTGCCATTGCTTGAGGACAAGCAATCTTGGGGAGGGTGGACTGTAATGTCCCCTTCTCAGTAAGGACAAGCTCAGCGAGCCATTAGCCTATTCTAGAGACCCATAGGCTAAATGGAAGCAAAAATTAGAGTTTCCTATTTTCTAGGAGGATTCCTCGTAGTTTTCAAGGATGTTCTAGTTGGAGTTTGGCAAATTGAATCAAGGTTTCCTTCTAGATTTTTGTAAGCTTGGCAGTGATATGACATGCAAATAGTTCAAAGGAGTTTGCAGAACTTACTATTTTTAGTAAGTTGATGGCAGTGATCATGATTATAGGGTTTTTCTGGGTTCTCCGTGCTGAGCTACAGGGTTCGAAGAACAATCTTTTTGGAGTTGTTTTCAGGACTTAATATTTTTAGTGTCTTTCAGGCAGTTCTATTTTTAGTGTAGGATTCCAACCCAATCAGTTTGACGGTTTTTCAGCACTTCAAATTCATGGTTCATTTTCGTATTGATCAGTATTTGATTTGTAAGCAATTTTCTAAGGTTTAATATTTAATTATCATTGTTGGACGACTTAGGAAAAGGGAAATACTTTTTATTTTTAAAAGATTAATAAGTTACCTAAGTCAGGTGATATGGATGGAAAATGCTTAAGTTATAATGTTTCTATGTTGCAAAGTGTGGACCAAGAGAAAACTTCGAACTTGAAGCCTAGGTGGTGGACTTCATTTTGGGCGCCCATATACTTGAAGGAAACGAAATGAAATAAATCACCAAATGTGAGTGGAATGAAATGAAATGTGATTTGGGCGAATTTGGGGAGCATTTACATTTGAATTTGACTGGGCAAAAGTTATAAATAAGTGACTTAAGCTCTCATTTTGATCATCCATGAAAATTTGTATCATGAAGTGCTGCCGAAATGGTGCCTGATTTGTGCTTCGAAGTTGCGAGCTTCCTAGCCTATGTCAGTTTCGTGCTTGAGAGATAGCACCTAGATAGAGCTTATTGGGAATGGTTGCTTCAGTTGGTTTTTTGTTTTTGGTGTGAGTTTTTGTGTTTCCGGGTTGCTGGTTGGCATTATGGCTGAAGCGTATTTTTGCTCCTAGTTTCCTATGCGGGCTCCTGTTGATTCTGGGTATTGGCTCTAAAGATTTCTATGCTCCCAGCAATAAGATTTGTAAGTTTATAGCCCTTAGTATTGAGTTTCCAAATTTTAATTGCAAATCGAACTTTTCAGCTTAGACATTTTTGTTAGGGAGTGCATTGGGTTGCGTGTTTAGTGTTTGGGGTTATATTGCTGCTGTTTTCCTGTTGGTTCTTAGTCGAAAAATGCTTATTATCAGTTTGGGTGTATTGTTGGGTGATTTGAGTGGGTTTTGAAAGAGTTAGGAGCATTTTGGTGTGTTTGGGTGTTGCTGGTTACGCATTTCCAGCTTGCTGTCATAAATATCAGGTTTTCGAAAGTTGGTCTTTGGGTGTGCTTTTTGAGAGTGAGTAGATTGGGTGGTTAGGTGATGATTGGAGGTGTTGTTGCAGTTGTCAGCTCATAATCAGCACTTGGTTATCAAATTTCATATTTATTGTAATGCTGATTAGTAGTACTAACAACAACATTTTGGCTTTCTACTGTCCCACTGCATAAATGGAAGAGGTTGGCTTAGCCACCTATCTTATATTAGTAATATTTCTTATATTCAGAAATCATTGTAATGAATTTGTAAAGTCGGTTAGTAGTACTAACCAAAGATGTAAATATCTTAATCGGCAATAAATCGATAAAATTATCGAACATTTGAAAATTTTAATAAACTGCAAATTATTTCTGCCTTTCAATAATTCATTTGACTCTTTCACTGATTGGCTTCTTATCCAAATCGATGGTTGTCTTAAAATCTGCATCGGTCTCCTATACCATGCACATTCTTGAGTAAATTAGAATCTACAATTAAACATTTTACCTTACGGTATTCTCCTTACTCTACTCCGGCACACCCATACTGGTTGTTAGGGTGTTGACAAAGGTTGCAGAATTTGGCTTTATGCCTACTAGCAGTTGCTTAAAGTATATGAAGCCCTTTCGACAAATTCACTTTGTGTGAATCCTACAATCATTGCATCCATGGTACACAAAGAATAATTTTATGTAAAATAACTTTATTGCTGAAGACGAAATCGCAATCGCGTCGGGGAGCACAATCACGCGATGAAGAAATCCCCTTGTTTTTTCCGTCCGCGTTTTAGTTTTTAGTTTTTCGTTTTTAAGAAATTAGGGTTTTTTTATGACGCGATATTGTAAAAGTTAATCACGATTTTAACCCGATTGATTCTGCCCAAAACTCGCGATTTTACCAAAAATATCTATCGCGATTTTATTGCCGATTAAATCGTCTAGGTATTTGCATCGCGATTCAAGCGATTTATTCGCGATTTTTCATCCTTGGTACTAACAACTATCTTTCAGATTTCTTATTTGGTTCCCACTGCATAAGTGGAAGAGGCTGGCTTGGCCACTTATCTTGAGTTTGTAATACTGTCCTCCCGTTGAATAAGCGGTGGAGTCGATATTAATTTCCATTTCTAGTCCTCCCACTGCACAGGCAGTTGAGTGATTGCATTCTTCAGTTCTTTGATTTGTCCTTGGCTGGTTTACCGCCAAGTGATTGCATTGTTTCAACCACAGTGTGTGAGTATAAAACTCACCTAATTTAGGGAAGGCTCCCCCTTTTCTACTAACTAAATACTTAATCTAATTTAATCTAATTTGGGTGGGACAGCAACCTTTCCTCTTTTTTTAGAAAAGATCATATTATTTTCTCCTCTCAGAAAAGAAACAACTGTAAAACATAATAACAGCAGCTTAAAGCAAGACAAGAGAGGAAGTTTCCTGAAAGCACAAAGACTTCCATCACCTCCTTCGGGACGGGAAAACAGCAACTAAGCACAAAGTCTTAAGTTCCCACAATCCTATCTACCTTTTTCACAATGATAAAACAAGAACAAAATACAACATATGGCAGCACAAAGTCTTCAACTATGATGCACCTTCGCATTACTTAAAATGGGAACAACCACAAGCACAAAGTCTTGCAACTCTTCTTAACTTCTAACACTAAACTATATTATAATTCAATCTTCAATACTTTTAGCACAAAGTCTGGAAATATTCAGAATGAAACTCCTCAACAACTTTCTACAATCTCAAGCAAATACAAAAAAATATTTCACTATTGACATAAGAACACAATGGAAATAATGTATGGCTTCAACACAAAGTCTGAAATTCCAAACTCTTTTGATATTACTTGAAGAAAAACAGTTTCCAAGTATAAAGCTCAAAGTCTCTATGATTGCAAAATTATGCAGAGTTTTCTTGCTTGCTAAAAAGATAAAGATTACATAGGGCACCCTCATGTATATATAGGAGAGGGGCTGAGAGCGAAATGTGGGGAAAGTCTAACCAACTGAGACTTATTCCACAACTCACTAACTCACTATGACATTCAAATTATAGTTCTATTGCTAATGAACTTGTAATTTGTTTACATGTAATTTCAATTTATAGGGTTACAAGTGAGAATCCACTTGCAATCATACTACATGTAATTTGTCAAAAACAAAATGTAAGTGTCATGAGACACTTCTTATTCTTTCCTATCTTTGACCATGAAAGACTAGAAATTGTTGATGGATCTCTGCTACTCATCAGAATCAGGACATATTGTATTCCTGGCAATGGAAATTGTCTTGATGATGACATCAAAATACCTCACTGTTGCCTCCTTATGCTCCTCAAGAACAGTTTGCATTTTATCGAAGAACACTTGATAACTCACAAACCTATGGATTGAAGCCACAGTAAACTGTTCTGATTCTAGCTCATGGCGAAGACTTGACACTAATTTAGTAAGTATCAAATCTTCTGCAAGCAACTCTCCATCATGACTTAAGATCTTGCAGGACATTTTGTCAAAATTAGAAAGGATATCCCACTCCATCTCGTCACTCATTTCAAGAGTAGCTTGTACATCTTTGATGAGATCCTTGATAACCAATGACTTATTGGACAAAAATTCATCGAATTCTATATACCTTTCTCTTCTAGGTATCACCATATTCTTGCACAGGATTTCCAATTTGATCTGATCCATCTCATGCCAGATTTTTAAATCTTTATCAATTGAACCTAGACTTTGGTTAAAAGCCTCCAAAGTCTGATTCAACTTTAACTTTGTTGCTCTTACATTACTTAATACATGCAATGCCTTCTTCACCACTTGAGTGCTTTGATCAATCAATTGATCTAACCAAGAATCAACTACCTTGGCCTTCTGAGCAGCTTTCTCCAATCGCCTAACAGATTCTTTAAATGTGGAGGAGGTCAAAGGATCACCTGTTCTGAAGAATTACTGATTTTTTGGATCACTGTGATGAGCTGTGAA